>NC_141143.1:163089404-163216904 GCF_053477565.2 Lygodium microphyllum
AGTACATTATTAATGGAGAAATGGATGGGATTGGTCTCTCTTTGTTGTTAACTCATAAGTTGTGTGGACTTATAGACTATATTGTCTAGTCTACAAAATGAGGCATGTCAACATAGTAATGACACATAATACTCTTCTTGCAAAATAAGTTCATACATGGTTTCTTGTGTGGTTGTTTTCTTGTAACTTTTGAGGCTTGTCAATTCCTCTAGGATCCCTCAACTTGTTTCTTGAAGTTTTTATCCTTCAATTTTGTCTATCATTGGTCAATCTTCCTTATGATCAAGCACTAAGGGCCACTAGTGAAATTTTGGTAGTGAAATTTAGGACCCACTAGTTGGCTTCTCCTTTCAATTGCTTTGGTCTTGGTACGTCCTTGATATAAGATTCAAAATGATTTGAAGTGGGCTAGAACTCATGGCAACTTGGATGATCAGCCCCCTATTGACTCATAGTGTGTCCTAAACCTAAATGCCTAAGTGACGTGTGTGTGTGTGTGTGTGTGTGTGTGTGTGTGTGTGTGTGTGTGTGTGTGTGTGTGTGTGTGTGTGTGTGTGTGTGTGTGTGTGTGTGTGTGTGTGTGTGTGTGTGTGTGTGTGTGTGTGTGTGTGTGTGTGTGTGTGTGTGTGTGTGTGTGTGTGTGTGTGTGTGTGTGTGTGTGTGTGTGTGATCCTAGTGAGATGAAGTAGTCCTAGGTGATATGTATTCCAAGTCCTTGTGCTTTGACAAAGTTTTCTTGGTTTCCTTCAGCAAATTTGACACGCTCTTGTTGATTCCATAAAGAATTGTGGCAATTTCTTGATTGCAAAACATAAAAGTTCTTTATGGCACTTTGAAACACATTGATTTCAAAACAAAATATGCAATGTTGAGTGGTGCAAAATCAATCTTTATTTATTTTGAAATCCACAATGTGCTTGTGCAACCAATGCCTCAATTATATCACAATCCCCAAGATAGCAATGAGTCAAACAATCTTTTCACAATGCAAGGACTAGAGAGCTTGATGCAATTAAATGGAATGAATAGTATACAAGGGTTTAGGGTGGTTAGGGTCTAGGGTTTAGCCTAGAAGTGGGCTAAGGGTAGTAATGGGTTGGGTCATGTAGGATAGAAGTGACTAGATCATGTCCAATGTTGACAAGATTCTCTCTAATCTTTTCAAACCATGCTCTAGGGGCTTGCTTTAGCCCACAGAGGGCCTTCTTTAACTTGTACACATATGTGTGATGCTCTAAATCCTCATAACTTGCTAACTTCTCCATATACACCTCTTCTTGCAAATCACCATGCAAGAATACATTCTTCACATCTATTTGCTGTAAACTCCAACCTTTTGCTATTGCCAAAGCAATCACTGACAATTTTCATCCTAGCAACTAGATTGAATATCTCTTCATAATCTATGCCATATGTTTGTGCATATCCTTTTACAACCATCTTGGCCTTATACATGCTAATAAAACCATTTTCATTGTGCTTTATTTTATATTAGACTCTCTTACAACCAATAGCCTTTTTAACCTTAGGCAATTATACTAGAACCCAAGTACTATTGACCTCTAATTTAGCCATCTCATTATCCATAACTACATCCCAATGAATATGACCAATAATCTCCCCAAAACAAATGGGCTCAACATCCTCAACTACCTTCACCATATAAGCATAATGGCGAGCTACATGACCTTCAAAACCAAATATTCTAACAAGATATCTTACCTTGCTAGACTTGCATGTTCTTGTGGATCACTCAATGGAGTATTTACATTACCATGTGCTCTCTGTACACCTGGTGTCCTGACTGAAGGAATACCAAGCTCATCATCCAAACTTTTTGAGCCACTAGAGTCTCCATCAAGAATTGCATGACTACTAGATGCATTATTACCATCAAACATTTTCTTCTTCCCTTTGTCACTATTTGTAATACTAGTAGATGCACCGAAAGACGTGGAACTTCTTCTTAGTCTCCCAAACACCAAGGGCTAACTATAGATCTAATAATAGGTAATATATTTGGTCCACTAAGAGTATGTGATTCTTATATTTTTATCTACACATGACTATCACAATCATCAATATCATCCAATGCATCTCCATTAGATGCATATTGATTGCTCATTTAATTAAAGATAACATCCCTACTCACCCGAAACCGACCACTAACAAAGTTATAACAACGATATCATTTTTGCTCAGTATAGTATCCAAATGAAAATACATTTTCCATACTTTCAACAATAGCCTTGAAAGTTTTGAAGTGCTCAAGTAGTTCACTCTTTTTCTTCATGACATATACCCAAAGTGTCCTAAAGCAGTCAATAATAAATGTAAAAAAATACTTATTGCCACTAAGAGATACATCATGAGTAGGTCTCCCAAACATTTATATGCATAACATCATGTATATTCTTGCTTACATCTCTGTCATGTAAAAACAGTTGCCTTTCCTACTTTCCAAATTGATATGCTTCACAAACTTTATGTAATTTTGCAATGCCAAATGTAGACGAACCCTTTGCAATAATTTCAACATTCACAAATTTGTGTGTCTAATATATTTGTGTCATATTTCAATGTCTATAACCAAACCTTTGCCTTTATCATACATAGCACTATTTATAACAATAATTGTAGCATCCAAGGTAAACATGCAATCAACCATACTTCCTTTTGTAAATAATCAACCTACACTTATCATTAAAGTCTTCAATAAAATAGCCATTTGCATTAAATCTAACATGTGATGGATAGCACATGTAAAAAATTTGACAGACACTTTATAAATTATTCAGTATGATTGTGGTCATATGATTGGATGTATCCAAATCAATATACCATATATCATCACATGTCCCCTTTTCCATAATATTATTCATCATATGCTACATGATAAACAAATTCTCATTTTTATCATCATTTTGCCTTGAAGAAAATGCATAATCTCCTTGCTCTGACTTGCTACTATGAATGTCATCCTTCTTATTTAGAAAAAGGGCAATAATATGACTTGCTCTCACAATAATGATACAAAATACCAAAATTACTAGAATCTCTGTTTTACCATCCCCCTCTTTCTCTAGAGCTGCCCTTGTCTCTGGAATTACCATAACCTCCTGAAATCTACATATCACCAAATTGTTGATTTAACCTATTTTGTTGGTTACCACCAGTATGTCCCATACCAGAACCTCTTCAAAAGGATCAACCGTGTTCCTTTCTTGAACTTGGGTGAAATTCTTGGACTTATTAAACACTTCTTTCATATGATTTACCTTGCATCTTGATCTCTTCAGTGATCATGAGAGAGATCAACTTATCAAAATCTAAAAACAGCTTCCATACATACACAAAAGTAACAAAAGATTTTCAAGACTTCTCATTATTAAGTACACCCAAACTAAATGATACCAAATCATCATCATCAAACATTATATAAATAGCTACTAAGGTATTTACAATGCTTCTCACCTTCAAAAAATACTCATTTAAAGGCATCTTCCTTTTCTTCAAGGTATTCAACTCTTGCTAGAGTTGAATCTTCCATGTCTTTGTATTTATTGAAAACATATTCTCGAAGCTTGTCCAAGCTACATTTTCCCTTTCTTCAAGGTATTCAACTCTTGCTAGAGTTGAATCTTCCATGCCTTTGTATTAACTGAAAACATATTCTCGAATGTCGTCCAAGCTACATGTGAAGTTTCTATATATCTGATATGCCCCAGCATAGTGTTGTCAATGATTGTAAACAACCAATACATTATCTTTTTTACTTTTGCATTTCATTATTTCCATGCATTTAATTCTTCTGCAATCACAAGATTACTTAGCTCTAATTCCTTTTCTTCACCTAAAACAAACTTGTAGAGGCCCTTTTCAAATAAGGAATTTTACCATATGAAACCTCAATTATGAGTGATTATTCTTGCCTAGCTTCTCCATGATAGGATTTCCATTGTTCTCCGACCATGTGACATAATTGAGTACCAGACAACAAGCAAAACTTCTGCAACCCTTCACAAGTTGTGGACAGTAATAAACTTGACATCCTTTTTCACTAATTGCTCAATAATGCATACAATCTACAACCTGTTTGTTGTAAATAAACCTTGTGTTTGTTTTTTCACAATAACTTAAGGACTTATAGATTTGTAATATGTAACCTATACATCAGAGAATGGCCGATACATCCAATATTACAATATTCCCTAAAACTATTGCCCGCAATTTAAGAAGCTAAAACGGGGCCCAGAATGACCTTATATGGCCAAAAACACTATGGGTGAGCACTAAAGGGCACATCTCTAAAGTATACATCATTTTGTTTACTCAAAGAGATATAGAATAGGAGAGTGTCTCACTAATTGCTTACTTGCTTGAATCCTTGCTCCTTCTCCTTCACTTCAACCTTCAAAACCATCCTCTCTTAGTGGCACTGCTTTGATACCCTATCATGAATCATGTGGTGGAAAGACTTGCTTGAGCCATTATATCAAGCACACACAATACACACAAGAGGAAGCTCACTAAAGAATACAAGAAGAGAGATGGAGGCCAAAACCTTTTCTTGCAAGTTTTTCTCCTTCTTCCTCACATGACACAATACACACAAAACATAGATAAGATACAATATAACGAAAAGTGACCTCCTAAGTTTAAAAATGTATAATTGACTATACTAGTTAACTAGCGCTATAATATGCTAGTTGTAAGTAGATATAATTAACCAAATATAATAAGTTAATTGATGTGTGAGGATCATAATGATTACTGATGTGTTAAGTGTAGATATTTAGACCTATCTGAACAAGTAATCGATTATCAATGTCTACATGTGTTTGCGATCTTAATAGCATTCCCCCCACTCTCCCCCTTCTAGGGTCTTCACCAAGGTTAGGTTCCATCACTTTCGTCAAGGTAAGGATCCATCACCTTGAGCTAGAAGTCTAACCACCTAGACTATGAGGAGGAGAACCTAGGACATTGAGATCAATTGGCCAAGAAAGGTTTCCTTCCATGTAGGCAAGGAGCTAGAGAGCTCTGGTTATGCTACAGTAAACCCATGTCTGATCTTAAGATGGAGAAGAAATCCTCATTGAGCACAATATATGGGTGGCACCAGATAGATCCTAATTTAAGATTGGGGTAGTATGGAATTTAAGGAGGGTTGAGATATCCAATGATGAGATATGTCATTGAGCACAATATATGGGTGGCACTAGATAGATTCTAATTTAAGATTGTTATAGTATGGAATTTGAGGAGGGTCGAGATATTCAATGATGAGATAGGATCAATATCTAAGGAGACTAGCTACACAAACCTCAAAAAGTTATTTAAATAGTTGTTTAACAAAGATCATTTTCAATTGTTTTTAAGCATATCCTTAAGGGACATTCGATGAAAAATGTGAGTATTCCTCTTGGTCTGGTTGTGCATACTATTCCCCTAAAGGAAGGTAGCCGTCCTATTTGACAAAAAGTGAGGCATATGCCTTTTGAGCTAAGGGACAAACTATTTGAGGAGCTACAAAAATTGCATAATTTTGGCCTAATATTTCCTATACAACACATAGAGTGGTGTTCACTAGTAGTTATCAAGAAAAATAAAGATAATCAAATCCGACTTTGCATAGATTTTAGGGAGCTTAATAGATAGGCATTTAAAGATTAATACCCACTGCCATCCATTGATTAGATTCTAGATTAGTTTAGCCGATAGAGGTATCTATTCATTTATCACTAGTTATAACCAAATGACTATCACAGAGGAAGATAAGATGAAAACAACATTTATCATTGTATTTGGTACCTTTGCATATCATGTTATAGCTTCTGGATTATGCAATGCGCCCTACACGGTCTTGGCAACATACCGTTGATAAAAAATTTCGTGATATTTTCTCAAAGGAGCTAAATGTCTTTATAGATGATCTAGGGGCAGCCACCACAAGGAGAGACAATTGATTATTTTGAGAAAATATTTCTTAGTGGATCTAATAAATCAAGTGCCTTTCTACATATTAGCTAGGTCTAGAGCTAATTGCTTATGACTATTTAAATGTCAATTACCATAGCAATATTAGGATCCCTCAGGTTCATCCTAGTAGGTTGAGGCTATGACATTATGCTACAAGGTAGACTTGAAAAACCCCTATCTAGATAAGCCCATAATCGTAGGGGGTTCAGATGGTGGTTCTCATCAAAGGTTTTCAAGTGCCTACTAAGTGTCACCTCCTCTAGCCTAGCTAGAGGCTAGTACATCACAAATGTTGAGAGCCACATGCAATGTGGATGGAGCTTATAGGATTTCATGAGAATATTGTTCTAATATCTATGTTATGTGGAGACTCCATTGTAGTCGTGGATGTGGAGATGCATAAAATATGGAATATTATCAAAATTTTAGTAATTATTAAACACATTTTGAAACACAAAACTTCCATTTTGTTTCATGTTACAGCTTTTGTAGTAAGAAGCCTCTAGATGGACTATCTAGGAGGTGATACAATATCCTTACTACATCAAAGGCTTAAAGAAAAAATGCATATCTATGACGTAAAATAGCTCATTCTATGTTGTCAAAAGTGTAATTTTATTATATCACCTACATCTACTAGGTTTTACAGTTGAATCAGCCATTCTACATCTACTATATTGTTGTACATATTTTTCTTTATTACAATTCTACATTACAAAAAAAGTGATAGTGTATGCCTTTTTTTGTAAGGATTGAATTTTACTCTATATATTGACCCTTTCATTAGGAGCAAGAGATTGTAAGAGAACTTTGATATTTCACATGTGCAGCATAATAGAAGGGGAAGTTGCAATTTGGCTTTTCAAACTAAATTTTAAGTTTGATAATTAAAAATATATTTTTAATAGCCTCATATGGTTAGTTTTAATATGGTTCAATGAAGCTAAGTAGTCTATGTACTCAATGAGTCATCTCATACAAATGTTAACATTAAGCCCCCCCCAACACACAGACAGGGGTTTTGTGAATGATAAAGGGAGCATCTAGGATGAGTTAGGATGCTATGCATGGTGTGTGCAACATGGAGCATCTATTAAAAAAAAGCATGTGAATGAAGACTAATATTAGAAGTGTGATATGTAAAAGGATATGGGAGTACACAATAAAGCCTACATGAGAGTTTCAAAATATTTCCATCAATTTCTATAATGTTCAAGTTGTGAATGATTTTGTGCCTTTATATTTATAAAAAAACATTATGTGTAGTATGTGGGTATGATTGTGTATGATAAAAAGCATTGTATAATATACATAGATGACTCAATACATTTCATGCTTTATACAAGAGTACTCTTAAACGTTTTCTTTTGATAATGTGATCAAAGTTATGCTTTGAAACTAGGGTAAATACATCAAAGAACTACAAAATACTCATAGCACTAGTAAGTTTGATGATAATGGCTTTAACATGGTCTTCACATGCGAGTAACTTTGGGCTCATTTAACAAGCTTACCAAAATGATCTACTAGGGTGACAAGAATCCAATAGGCACCCTTAAAGATTTTCTTATTTATAGCATCCTAGATCACATTGTGAAAACTAACATAGGCAATCCATTTTTTGGTCTTCTATCAAGTCACCTTCACACACTTGCATTCCACAACAAGTGATAGATAGACTCTTCCTTCAAATGACATAGGGGACAATCTAGAAGGATGGGTGCCATTTCCAAAGCATGTCCTAGGTAGGTAAGCTTTTCATAACATTTTCCATAGGAAAAAATTTATCTTAGCAAAGGGGGTTATTGCCCATGTCCTCTTTATAGGCTCCAACAACGAGGGGGGTCCTTCTTCCAATGCTCATGTGCGCTATAGCTAGGCATTTGACATTGTCATTCTTCACTTTGAATCTAACCATACTTCCTTGTATCTATAGATCTTTAATATATGAATTCAATAGAAAACCTCGAGGAGGAAGGCCAATTGTCTAACAACATCAATGCAACATTCTTGCTATCTAGGAATGCTCATCCCTGTTAAGATCAAATCTTTTGTTCCCAATTCTTGCTGAAGCCACTCTTCCTCCCCTAGATCCCATAAGTCTTTCCAAACTTCAATTCATTTTCTAATCATGGATTTTGAGTGCTTGGGGTTAATGTAAATCAAAGAGGAGCCATACGTAAAAGGCAAGTGATTACATCAAATAGAGAGGGAGACTCACAATCAACCTTAGATGGATACCCGCCCAACTGGATACCAGCCCAACTCCAAACTACTTGAAAGGTCTTCTGAAGCACCAACAATGTTGTTCACTACGTTTAACTACTTAATATTCAAGGACATTGGATTACATAAAATTCTATTCCACCATTCAAAGTATGACTATTCAATCCATGCTTGAAGTAGGGCCACCCAAAGTTGTGGGCAACTTGAGATCACTTAGCCATTTTCAAGCAAAAGGACTAGGCCCTCTCAACCAAATTATCGGATAATACCAAGGCCTCCAACCTCTAAATGTGACACAACTTTCTCTTTGCTAATAGTATGCCATGCCTTTATGTCCTCCCTTGCCCACATAAGATCAAATCATTGAACATCCAATCTATCTTCTCCAAACTAGATTTTTCAAAATGGCAGGAGAGAGGCCATCAATTTAGTCATGCATTGTATTATTGCATCAGCACAATGAGTTTTCCCAATAGATATAAAGGTAGGGAATTCCAATAGCTTAGTTTACCCTCAAGCCTTGTCTAGATCAGTAAAAGCACATATTTTTCATTTTCCAACCAAGCATGATCAATAGATAGAACCAAGTTGAGAATGGCCTCTTCGATCTTACAACCATGTACAAATCCGCTTGCATCAATTGCATGATCCCTACCAAAATAAATTCAATTCTTCTTGCAAGCACCTATTTTAGTATTTTATTAGCCACATTCAACAAGGTGATGGACCTCTAGACTTTTCATCAAGTCCTCATTGTGGACTTGGGAATAATTCTAATCACACCACAATTTACCATGTGTGGCATCTCTCACGATATGCAAGCTACATTCACCAACCCACAGATTTTCCAATGCTATTATCCATTGGAAACCCATCTTTGCCAAGTCACTTCTATTTTTCTTCATGTGTGATGCCACCTAAAATAGTTCATCTTCACTAAAGCATCTATCCAAAACGTTGATAAAATTTTTAAATATAAAAATGTTATAATTATCTCCCTTATGTTTGATACCTTGATCATCAATAATTTGTGAGTTTTTATTCTATACCCTCTTATTTTTTACTAATTTAAAGAACATTGATAATGGGAAATCACCAAATATCAACAATTGAATTCAAGAGTGAATTCTTGCACTATGGAGTTGAGATCCTCATAAGCTTCCAAAAAATCCTCAACCTCATACAAGAGGTTAATAAGAATCTTGTCATGAAATCTAGCACCAATAGTAGCAATACGATCACCATGAACCTGCACTGCGAGCGAGGCCATCTTCCTCCTCCTAAATTTCTCTCTACCATAATCCTTGCACACTCTCATAGCAACAGAAATTTTCATGGTCCCAACTCCTAATAGGGTCTATAGCAAGAGGGGTACTAGCCTAGCATTCGCTACCCTCACCTTGAGAATTTGATGTAGTGCTCTTGAGAGAACACCAAGGAACAAGGATCTTACTACAAGAAAATCTATCTTGTATTCATCAATAAGCTTGTTTTTATCCTTTATGTAACCATGACAGGAAAAAGAACACTAGGCACAACAAATCTTCATGAAACATCATAGAAAGAATCTTCCATGGCCTTATCTTTTATAAAATTAATCATATTCTTCTTAGAATCTATCAAAGAATCATAAACACAAAAGAGTGCTCCATGTTGAATGGAATTTTATCACATAGTATTCATCTTCAGTGTCTTCATAGTCCTGTCCCAATCTCTCATGTAGATACAATGTCTTCATAGTATTCATCTTCAATGTCTTCATAGTTCTCTCTCAATCTCTCATATAGATACACTATTTTTTAAAGCATAGAAATGATTGTCTCTCATATTGGATCTCTCTCACACATATCCTCACTCAACGATACATTGGAATTAAAATGAATAATCCTCAATAACCCCCTCTTGGTCGTGGATACCCCTCTTAAGAGGTATGTCTGATATGAAGAGTCACCAAAGCCACTAGTGTCCTTGAGAGCTCACTAATGTCACTATCACTGTAGTCTTCACTTCAAGTATTCTTCAGCTACTTCTTTTGCTTCTTTGAGCTATTTTGAGCTTGCATTCTTTCTCTTCCAATATTACAAAACATTCCCAAGCTAAATATCCATCCCACAAAGCATTCATAGAGGCAAATAGAATAAAAACAGAGGCTCAACAAAGGGTCTCAACAGAGGCATAAAAACATACAGCTTCAACCAAAACCATTCAACACATTCTCAATTAATACTCAAAAGACTTATTCACCATCCCATTCTCACAAATAGAAAGAAAACATATCAAAACATAGGCAAAACAGGCCATATTAGAACCAAATAGACTCATAATAGAACCTATTAGAATATCATATCTCAACCAAAACCCATCACGACTCTCTCAAACATACTCAAACTATCCCAAAACATGTCCAAAGACATCAAAATTCAATCAACACATCCTCATATCAACCAAAAATCAACAAAAAATAGCTAAAAATACAGTCATTTCAACACTCAATATATCTGCACACTTAATCAAGGAGCATCCTCATGACCTTAGAAAAGAAGAATAGAAGTTCAAAATACTAGCTCATCACTTTATCTTCATCATCGATCATCAACATTCATGAACCAACCTTGATCCCAGCAAGCTTCAAAAGAACCTGGATCTAACAAACAAATTGGCCAAAGGAAAATGCCTTAAAGTATATATCAATCCTTAATGGTCAAACTAGAATTAAAAAAATTAGTAAATGATATAAGTGTTTTCTTGATTGCAGCACATAGTCATCCAGACAATCTTTAACTTCAGCCTCCAACCAACTTTGATCAGCTGCAGCTTCAATCTTGTTCAACAACAACTTCATTGTCTCCTCATGACAAGGATAATATACACACCGCACACATGATAAAACATAGAACACAACACCCACAAATACACAAAAAAATGCAGTTTGAATGGCACCAGAGCTAAAGAGAAGGAGAATTTTTATTAAAAATTCCATAGACTACACCACTACTATGTAGGACAAAGATATTTCTTCTTAAACGTCATGCTAAGCTTAAGATGCTCTAGGGTTTTGCTTTCATCCACAAAATGGAGAGGTACATTGTGAAGGAATTACAGACAACATATCCTTTTCAATAAGATAATGAATCTAGTAGGAAACACCTGTGCAAAGTAGTACAACACATCCATTTGACCAACAGTCACATCCTCATTAGGATTTATTGTCAAATTTGGAATGGTCTTTTGAGTGTTCAGATTGGACTATTGATACATGAATGCAAGATATAATAGAAATGTGCAGCAAGACATATAGAAGTATATTCAGACTGAGCATGCACATGAGCAAATTGAAGATAGGAGTTCAAACATGATGAAGAAGTCTCCCAAGGCCCAGGAATGAGAGGCCAATTAAATACAGGTCCTATCACAGAATCATGTAAAGTCCACTGATGTCATGACAAAGGATATCATTATCAAATCCAAGAGTATTCAATACATAATGAGGTAGAAGATTGATATATTCCGTAGGATGTGGAATAGGAATGAGGGTAGAACATTGAAGAGGTGGATATGAAAAACCATAAAAAGATGGAAAGTGTAAGGATAATGATGTTGGAAATGGAGGAAATGATACTAAAAAGGCTTTAAGTGATTCTCAAAAAAGGTGGAAGGAATAGGAGGAACAACAAGAGAAGGATGTGTAGGAGGAGAAGAGATAGTAGGATCAACAATAAAAGGACAGGGAGTAAAAATTGGAATATGTGGCAATAAATTAGGGATAAAAGATAAAATATGAATGGAATCAGGATTAGTAGTAAGAAGATGAATATAAGAAGGAAGGCGAGTAGCAATGAGGGAATAGGAAATAAGATCATGAGGATAAATAGAACAAAAATTAATATTTTGGAAGAACTTTTTAGCAAACAAGGTGACATCATCATCTAAAGGAGGATGCCAATCAACTCCTCTACACCATGACGTGTGTTGATGAAAATTTTGTAGACCATCCATAAGATCAAACTCCATAGAATGTACATAAAATATAGCTTGTAGAACCACATCCCCCTCATAAATATTCAAATCCTCCTCGTTTGGGTTTTGCAAGTCCCCTTTCACATACATGAAAGAGAGAAATCTGACTTGAGGATCAAGTAGGTCATCCAAGGCTCTATAAAACATTGATTTAAGCAAATCACTCGACCAAAGATCCTACCAACTACCCCTCTAGAGGTTGTAAATCTACATTACTCAAAAAGATATATAAGGCCAACCTTTTCTGATGATATTTAAGCCAAAAAGAGAGAAGAGGGGAGACAAGTTCACTCTAATGAGTAAAAGCTTCCTGCACACAATCCATAGGATGTTGTAACCTTTCCACCTTGGCAGCAAAGGCATCACACAACCTAGCCTGCTCTTGTAAATTTTCCAACTCCTCCTTAGAAGGCACAACATAAGGAATAACAAGCACAGGAGGGGGAATAGAGAGGGTAACTATTTTAGATTGCAACTCGTCATTATGTGTTTGTTGAGATTTCACAGTATCTTGGGCATGTTTTAATTCACCCTCACAAACACTAAGCTTTGTGGCTAAAGTAAGCATCACCCTTCTCTTTAGTGATTGACACCTTATCTTCCTCTAAGCTTGTAACAAATAAATTAGGACATGCAAGGAATGAGGGAAGGGAGCTACCATGCTACCATACACCTCAAGTATCGAAGTATGTACCACAAGCAACGAAATAGGGACATGATCAGAAGGACCCTATGTGTAGCACTTCTTACGAATGATCCTAACAAGGGGCACATCTACTGAATCTGAGTTGGATTTCATAGAAGAAGGAGAAGGAACAAAAGGAGGAGACTGCTGCAGAACTGGAACTGGATCAGGCACAGGAATGCCACCTAAGATAGGTGCCAATTGAATGATCTTCTATAGAAAAACCCCATAGAAACAGTACTAAGTTTACCCTTCTTTACTCACTAAAAATGTTGATCCATTTTAGCCAATAGAAAAGTTGTCCAATTAAACTTAACCCCCTCAAGGATTGTGACAGACATAGTGAATAGTTCCCTGAACAAACACTTGGATACAAATCGGTCGTAGAGGAATTGGCATAACTGCTTCCACAAGAGAGAGGAAATATGTGCCATTGATACACTAGAATTGGTGATAACCTTATTTTCTACCAAAGGAGTAGAGGTCTCCTTCAACAACAATGCAATAATCTCTGTAGTGGATAATAAGTGGTTACCACTAGGCATAGGGGAAGCTGCAAAAGGTAGGAACAGGGCCTTGTTGGCAGTAGTAGGGAGTAAACAGGATCGATAGCCATAAATCAAGCTTGAAAGCTTCTTGTAAGTCTCCAAAAAAGAGTAACAAAGCTTTTGCATCCACCATTGGAGGGAATTTTAAGGCCACAAACACTGAGAGATAGGCATATGAACCCTATGTATGCAAGGGTGGATAAGGGTAGCTAGGTGTGAATGAATTGGAGGTTAAGGGAAACCCTAACCCTAGCCATCCAGATTCTATATAAACATCCTAAAGATCACTCTCAATGTAGAGGAGAGTGTACTAGTTGTACTTGTGAACAACTCATTAAGCAAGATCTTCTTCTTGTACTTGAGCTCTCTCTCTCCCTCTTGTGCACACTCTCTTGCTCTCACTCAGATATTTCAACATGGTATCAGAGCCTTTTCTAATCCTTTCAGCTTCCATCATCCACATTTTCAACTAAATGCACATGAGCCTTCATCTTATCCCTTGATCTCCATAGCCACACCTTGACCCCTTGACCTTGGAGGAGTTGGTGTCATCAAAGGAGGCCATATTAGCTTTTGATTTCTTCTGGAGACTTCATTCTAGATCAGGGTGCTTCAACATGGCACATGAAACATTGACACTGGTCAACGAGGAAGGCAGCATTGCATGTTTCCCAGAAATGGTGTAGATTCCAAAGTGACCTGCTTAGCCAATGGCACAACCAACAGAGGGCACAATCCCTTGAGCCACCATAGGGCTTTGTTAGCCTTGAAGTGAGATATCTCCACCTAAGAAGAGGGTTAGGTAAATTCCATCCCTACTACTCACACAAAGCAAAACCCTAACTAGGTATCCTGCTGGTAGCCATAGCCAAAGATTGAAAGCTTGGTTTTTTGAATTTTTTCCACTTACTAAAATCATTAATAGTGATTTTAATCACTAAATCGTATTCTCTAAAGCTTGTTCTAGATCTGGGAGCAAATCCAACACTTGGAGGATATCAATGGGCTTACCGAGAAGCCAACTTTCAACCGATCTTCACTCAAGCATCTCACTAAGCTTGACATTAGTGTTTTTAAACACTATTGATTAACCTTCTAATCACTTACTTGCTAGATATTTCTTAAATCTAGTATAAACACATTGTCCTCATCCCTCATCTCATCACATTTGAGCCTATGTATTAATCATCTCCTTTTGCTTCCGCACTTATTGGCCATTCTATAAAGGACTAGACACTACCATTGCCCTAGAGCAATCGGTAAGACCTTCCTATCATGGTCATGGCTTATGTTGATGTTAGACCTCAAATCTGCAAGTTTGATGGAAAAGACTTTCATCCATGGAGGTAGGTACTAGTGAAGTATAAAATGATGGAACGGGGTTGTTGGCCCTTCATCAAAGGGACCAAGGTTATTGATCCAACAAAACCACTTGATGTAGAAGATTATGAAAGAGCCCAAGCCATAATCATGCTTCATCTAGATGAATCCCTAATCCATCACATTGACCAACTCTCCACTGCCAAGGAGAAATGGGATGAGCTTGAAAAGCTTTATGGTGCTAAAGGAAAGAACTCTAAAATTTTCCTTAAGATTGAAAATTTTAGCTTGGAGTATAAACAAGGAGAGGAGCTAGGTAAGTTCATTTCTCACATGAAGGGGCTCATGGTCTAGCTATCCTCGGTTCAAGCTCCAATTCATGATGAAGATGCCATTGCAATTCTCTTAAAAGCTATAAATAAGGTATTTTCAACCCTTGTGACTACTCTTACAAATATCCCCAATCCAACCTTGGAAATCACCATCCAATCTTGTTTAGATGAGGAGAAAATAAATCAGAAAGAAGGTAGCACACTAGTTAGGCATCCACTTCAATAGCCCGTGAACAACTCTTGGTTCATACTGTATCCAACAAATGCTCCTTCTGCAACAAAAAGTAACATCTTGTCAACAATTGTTGGAAAAAATATCCTAACCAAATTAAGTGCAACAAATGTAAGAAGATAGGGCATATTACCACTAAATGTTCTACCATCCTTGAAGTACCAAAAAAATTGGAGACCAAGTTGTCTCCAACCCGACTTTTCTAAATCTACAAATCCTCTACCTATAAGCACTCTTGTATTCTGATTTATAAAGGCATCCCACTTTGTTTGAGGGGGGACATTAACATGTCTTGTAGTCCAATGCCACTTTGGCATTGAGGGGGGGTGTTGAGAGATAGGCATGTGAACCCTATGTATGCAAGGGTGGGTAAGGGTAGCTGAGTATGATTGAACTAGAGGGCAGGGGAAAACCCTAACCCTAGCCATCTAGAGGCTATATGAAAACCCTAAAGGTCACTCCCAATGTAGAGGAGAGTGTACTAGTTGTATTTGTGAATAACTCATTAAGCAAGATCTTCTTCTTGTACTTGAGCTCTATCTCTCCCTCTTGTGCACACTCTCTTGCTGGATGCTGATTGCATTTGTAAGGTTGGTCTGCATCTTTTTGTTGTTGAAATATCAGAGTGAGAGCAACTAGTTGTACTTGTGAACAACTTATTAAGCAAGATCTTCTTCTTGTACTTGAGCTCTCTCTCCCTCTTGTGCACGCTCTCTTTCTTTCACTCTAATATTTCAACAACAAAAAGATGAAGACCAACCTTACAAATGCAATCAGTGTCTAGCAACAACAGAGAATAATCATAGACTAGAAGGAAAAGATGTTGAATCACAAGAGTAGGAGGTTCAAAAGGTGCCATTCAGACTATTCAAGCAAAAATACATAAACCCGGGAAAACAAAGGAGGGAATGCTTGCAAAAAACCAATACATAGACCACAACTAAGATATAAAAATTTAAGGAAAAGAACAAGACTGCTACACACACGTGTGACTAAAAGCTTCATGCTATGTAGACAAATAGGTACCCTAATCCCCCATAATCAAGCAATCCAAATAAAATATAATCAAGCCACACTGTATCCCTAACACAGGCTTAAGCAATGAAACCATAATAGACTCATGACAAAACCAGTGACAACAGATAGGACTAACAAAACGACCATTTGAGTGATAAATCCCATCCTTGTATTTGCATGTTATCAACCTAAGGTGTGTTGATGTGGACGAGTGAGAACTACACGGAATCCTTTTATGGGTGAAAATTCTACTTGGCAGTTTATTATTAAATTACCCATTGATGCATTGTGAATCGGATTACGTAATCCAACCCCACTCAGACTTAGACTCAACTTTGGTCTCTACATGCACTTCCTTGTTACAAATTAGACTATGTCTGGTGCAAAACACATGAATGTGTGACAGCCAGGGGGTCATTTTATTTACAAGTTAAATGTGTATGCATCGCATGTGTGCATGCACTATGGACATCAAAGGTAAATTTTGATGTTCAAAATTATGTGGGTTATTGTACCATGTGCTCTTGCAACGACACAGGTTCCTTTTACAATTTAATGGTCAGTTGATTTTAATTTAAGATTTTATGGGGTGCATTCTCTTAATTTTGTGGATGCAATGATCGAGTTAATTTTAGTTACAAATTAAATGTGTGTTATGGTGCAAGTGAAGAAGGGCAAAGAAAATGGAATCTGATAGTGTATATGGGACACTTGCAAAGTCTAATGCATAGTGGAAAAGAACTAGCACGACTCCCTCGTCTAGAAAAAAAATCCTAAAAAACAAGAGTGCAGCAAGTCGACCACAGAGAGTCAACCTCTTGGACAATGATAAAATAGAAAAAAAACATGATGGCTAATACCCATCTCACAAAAAAGTAATAAAATGGTCTAGTTTTGTTTGTTAGTTATGGTGTTTTTTCTCATTCATTTTTATGGTGTCTTTGTTTTCTTTTCTCTACTTAAGTGTGTTTATTTTTGCTTTTTGTTCTTTTTCATTTGTGATTTCCTTTTAAAGAGTGTGGTTGTACTATCGGTTTGTTTTTTTTGGTGGATTTTATTTATGTAAATTAGATGTGATCTGGGTTATGTTTTGTTGGGTTTTTATTTTTTGGTTTGTGTTTTTTTTTAATTACTTTTGGGTGAAGTTTGTACTAATGTTTGTTTTGTTTCAATGGTGATGTCATGTTGGTAAAAGGAAATTAAAAATAGGTGAAATTTATGTAGGAGAGTGTGGAATTTATGTAAGAGAGTGTGCTTGAATTTTTTGGAAAAAAATTAGTTGTTTGTGAATTTTTACAGATTTTTCATGAGTTTGACCAATTTCGATGAAAATTTTTCAACCTTTATCTTGAATTTTTTTTTCATGTAAATTTTCCCTTTAGAATGAGTTATCCCAATTTTTAGTTTTTATTAATTATTTGTGTAACTGTCTAGTATCTTTTTTCATTTAATTTACTTTTTAATGAATTTTTATTCATTTTTTGGCTTTTTGAGTAGTTTTTTAAAATAATAAATAATGATGTGAGTAAAAGGTGGGTACCAATGACAAGGCATATGAATAGTAGCCTACATGTGAATAACAGCAAATCCATTGCTCGGTGAAGACCACACGTGTCCTTGCGCGTGAATGGGGGCTTAGACAGCACGCATGCACGAACCAGAAAATCCACATGTGAATGACCATGAAAGAAAACACACAAGATGCATCTAGCAGCACAAGCCACATGAACACCCCACGATCCACACAAATGCCCACACCATGATACGAGGGCAACTAAAAGAGGGGGTAGACAATGGGGCTAGAGGGCCCAAATGTGGGGCGGGGACCAAATAGAAGGATGAGTGCCAAATGTAGGGGGGGTCTAAAATTGGGAGGTGCCAAATCTGGAGGGGGTAGGCAAAAGTTGCGGGTGGGGTCAAAGTTGGAGGGGAGCTAAATTGGGAGGTGAGGGGGCTACATTTGGAGGCTGTTGACAAAAAAAAAAGGGACTAGGTGGAATTTTTGGGAGGGGTGGAAATTTTTTGGGGGGCTGGAAGTGGGTATGGGTGGGCGGGGTATGGGTCAGGGTGGGCAGGTAGGGGCTAGTGGGTGGGGTAGGGGGGGAGGGATAGGCGAGGTGGGGGTGGGACAGGCGAGGTGGGGATGGGAGCTGTGGGAGGTGGGGTGGGGGGAGGGGAGGGAGGGGAGGGGAGGGGAGGGGAGGAGACGGGGGAGGATTTGGAGAAGGAGAAGGGTGAAGGAGAGGTGGGGGGCCATGGGCGAGGAGAAGGGGGCAGCCACCACAACGCTGAGAGGATGAGAAGGGGTAGAGGAGAAGGAAGAGAGGGAGGAGGGAGGAGGAGGAGGAGAAGGAGGAGGGAGTGAGAGAAGAGGAGGAGAAGGGGAAGGAGGGAGGGGGAGAAGAGGGGGAGGAGGGGGAGGAGAGGGAGGAGGGAAGAGGAGATGGAGAGAGAGGAGGAAGGAGAGGGAGG
This sequence comes from Lygodium microphyllum, assembly GCF_053477565.2. Classification (NCBI taxonomy): domain Eukaryota; kingdom Viridiplantae; phylum Streptophyta; class Polypodiopsida; order Schizaeales; family Lygodiaceae; genus Lygodium; species Lygodium microphyllum. The sequence goes on from NC_141143.1 coordinate 163,108,236, forward strand.
AAAGAGATGGAGATGGAGAGAGAGGAGAAGATGGCGGGAGAAGAGAGAGAGAGAGAGAGAGAGAGAGAGAGAGAGAGGGGGAGGAGAGAGAATGAAGAAGAAGAGAGAGGAGAGAGGGGAGGGTATGTGAAGGAATCATTGGGGGGAGGTATTTTTTTATTTTTTATGTTATTTTCTTTGTTTAAAATAATCATAAAAATAAGCTCTCCCAGTCCCACGCACCTACATGGGGCAAGGGGAAAAAAATTTACCATGACATGATCGGATGAGAGTGGGGGAAGTAAGCGCAGGTCAGACGTGACACAGTGGACGCCCCGACACATAGTACAAGGCAAAAATTGATGGCGGTCACATGGAAAAGGAAAAAAATTGCATATGAAAACACGCAAAAAAATTAATAACCAAAAAAGAAAAAATAACTAGGCGAAGGTGATGCACTGGTTTATCAAGTCAAAACATAGTTTCAACAAGAATAGGGCACATTCTCATGGAAAAAACAAAAAAACAAAACCCAAAAAAGTAATAAAAAATAAATAGCAAAAAAAGGGTGGTCATAATAGAATGTAGTGAGAAGGAAAAATATTTGGCTGATTAGACAAATAGGAATTTCAAGCCAAAACATGGTTCTAATGACATTAAATGAGGTGGTTTAGATGGAAAAAATGATTAAAACACACACAAAAAACGAAACAAAAATTAATTTCAGAAAATCCATCAGGTGAAACAAGGGGTAACAAAAAGGAAAACTATTTGAGGAATGGTGTTAAATAGGGTTGTTGGGTTAGACCATGATTCCAATTGAAGAAAGGCGTATTCACATGAAAAAAGGGGCAAATGTGTGTAGAAAAACACAATTAAAAATTAATAACAAAAAATTGATAGGTTGGAATGAGGGGGAGCAAGAAGGAAAAATGTCCAAGTGGACTAACAGCTTGAGGCTATCCAAGCATAATGCCATTCTAGACTAGAAAAGAGCGTATTCACATAAAAAATAGTAAAAATCACGTAAAAATAAATAGCGAGCAATCCATGTATCGAAAAGATGGGTTGAAAAAAGAAAAAGTGCCCAAGAAAAGGGAAAGATCAGGAATATCACATCAAACTCTAGTTCCGGTACAAAAAATGTACGTTTCCATGGAAATGCATCGGATTTGCATAAAATTCTTCAAAAATTAATAACTAATGAACCGTTGGTCAAAATAGAGGGCAATAAAAAGGAAAACTGGCCAATTCAAAGGGAAAAATAGGATTGTAAGATCAAATTCCAATTTCCATGAATGTAGGGTGTGTTCACATGGAAGATCGACAAAATGATAAATAATTGAAAGGGTAAGAGAAGACTGTGAGAACAGGTCAGAATAGGGCGGGTGGGTGAGGGAGGGATGTCAACAGGGGATAAAGAAAATAGGACATCATGTAAGAATCAATTAGCAGGGTGTTCATGAATGTATGCAAATGAGATGCACATGGACGCATTCCCACACTTAAAACATGAACAAATTAGTTTGACTAATCAATAGGGGCCTAATACATAACCATGACCCATACCCTTGCATCCCCACACTTAAGACATGACCTACACATAATTGAACATAAGAGGTAGGGTTAGAAACACTTGGCCCATTTAGTTGGTCGATGTAGATTGTCGTTGACATGCAAGGAGTTGAAGTCGTCCATCGGAGGTACCATGGTTCACCATAGTACTCTTTCAACATCGCAGGGACCATGCAACAATAGCCAGGGAGGTAGTGTCATTGATAGAATCCCGATGAGCCATCCATGGTGAAGAATACAACACTCAATCTCAACCATCACTCATGTTGGGATGATAGATCACTCGCTCACCCCATAACTTACGTCGCTCGGAGAGGAGTGGAATGGAACCCATATCTCACACCCATTTTAGAAATCGACAAGGGAAATGATACAAAGGAAGTATTCCAACATGTGCAATTGATTGTGCATCTGCGCCTCCCAACATGTTGGGCATCATAAGTGATAGAAGGAAGGCCAGGGAACCTTATAGTGTTGTGCATAGAATATAGTGATGTGTCCTGTGATGATGGCAAAGGCATGTCCCGTGTGTACATAGGAAAACAAAAATGTACTTGATTGCTAGTGTCATACCATCCCTTGAATCGTATCTCTCAATTGATTAAAGGGAAAAGTAATCACGCTTAGCCCCCTTGTCTCATGCTCTGTTGTTAGATACATGAGGGCAATCCAATTCCTGACACCCATCGATTTAATCCTCACTACCACTTGTGCAAAGGTTGTATGCCTTGTGTGCAATTGATGGTGTAACAGTGCATCCCACCCTATGTCGGTGTACAATGCGAGAAGGAATGCCGGGGAGCCTTATAGTGTCGTGCATAGGAATAGAGCATGCTTTGTGCATCAAAAGGCCCAACCCATGCATGCAACACTCCATTCACACATCTCACCTCTCGTTTGTATTTAAAGGGCCAGGACTGGTTACTCACCCCACCCTCTATCTTATGCTCTGTTGAAATATTCAAAAGGCAATCCATACTCATATCCCCATCTGGTTAGAATGACAGCTCATAGCACTCAAGGGGTTATCGATGAAGATTGTCATTGGCTTGTTGATGATGTCAAATTGTGTTTGTTTTTATGAAGAGGTGTATCCAAGGAGGTAGCTGACAAATCACGAACTTATATTGGAATATAGGGTCGACCCACATTGCACTACACATTGGTTGTATGCTATTTTGTTGATCAGCACAACTTGGCTATCATTTCCTTATTCTTGGATGTTTCTTTGCTTATTTCTTGTATTTTCTTGGCTTGGAGGTATCTTCTTCTATGAGTTTGATAAGGGATATGTTTGTGCCATGTCTTGATTAGATCAATACATAAATGTTATCTATTCAAGGAGACAGATGCTCTACAAAGGTAGAGGATACAGTGCACCAAGGGAAATGGCTTTGGAACTGGATCCTAGAAGGTTGACTGAGGAATCAACTAGTCTGCACTACAAGGTGTTATGACCTTTTCCATTGCCACCTTCCCACCCAAGGGTGTTTGCAACCTTTTCTTAGAGCGAGGCCTATTATGATAGGGAATTTCTTTATTTTCTCTCATAATAGTTTTTATTTATTTATTTATTTATTTTCTTTTTCTTTTGTTATGTTTCCACCTTTTCTTGAAGAGTAGATCAGCATGGTAGGGACCAAAGTCATTTTCTCCCTAACCAACTTTTGTTTTTTTTTTCTCTTTTTGTTCATAGGGTTAGAACATTACTTAGCAAAACCATCCACGCCACCTCTGTGGGAGTAGATATAAAGGTAGTAGAGTAGGAGTGGGAGGTGGAATTGAGGGGACATAAGGCATCATCCACCTCATCAAAAGAAAAATGACAACTATCAGTAGTAGTACACAAAGTTTTACCAATTGATGCGCAAGGAATGAAGAGCATATCGACTATGATTGTCAAGATCCACAGGAGAGTAATACTTCTTCAAGCAATAGCCATTGATTAGGAAGGGATCTTCAGAGAGGCATCCACGACCTATATCTAAATAGAGCCATTATGGTTGACAGCCAAATACGTTTGTAGGGGCACATCCAACGCTATTGGTGCATTCCTGGAAACTTGCCAAAGTGTGAATAATATGCAAGGACGAGGTCACCTTCTTTGAATTCATTATGCTTAATGAAGCTATTGTGGTAAGCCTTTTGTCAAGCTTGGGTGGCTTCCATACATTATAAGGCCATTCGACATATTTCATCCAAATATTCTAAGTGTAGAAGATGGCGTTGTAATGAATCAGCATCTCCCAAGCGCTCGATGATAGCCACTCACAAAGAGGGTAGCTCTAACTTGACAAGGAAGACCATTTCTATGGCATACATTAGCTGAAAATGTGTTTTTCCTATAGCAACTTTATAAGAGGTTTTGTATACCTAGAGGGCCTCTGTAAGTTGACGATCGTCCCAATCACAGTGATGTGTAGCAATTGTTCTTGTCAGGATTGAGCAAAGGATACAATTGATAACTTCAACTTGGTCGTTGGCTCTGGGGTAGTAGGGTGTGGACTTGCAATGGCGTATCTTGTAAAGCTCTATTAGTTCTTCCATAATTTTGTTTAGAAAATGAGTGCATCTGTCACTTACTAGCTCTAAGGGACTATCAAAGCGAGTGATGATATTCTCGTATAAAAATAGGGCCATGCTATTGTCATCATCTCGTTTGAGAGCTTTGGCTTTACACCACTTCGTCATGTAGTCTATACAAACCAAAATGTATCTATTCTGCTTCCTTCTGGTTGGCATATCAATGGGGTTGATGAAGTCAATGTCCCACTTCTTAAATGGCTTTCGAGTAAGGAGGGGCTATAGTGGCATAGCACTAGTTTTGGTAGGCTTTCCCATCCATTGACAAGCATCACATCGTTTGCAGTAGTCATAGGCATCTTTGTGTAATGTAGGCCACCAGTATCCTATAAGTAGAGCCTTTCTAGATGTTGCTTCTCCTGCAAATTTTCCTCCACATGGCTCATCATGGCATGTTTTAGCACTATCCCAATCTCATCTCCTGCAACAAACCTCCACAGCACTTCATCCTTGCCTCTCTTGTACAGAGTGCCACCTAACAAAGTGTAGAGGGGAATGATTCCAATAGAAGCTTCTTCTTCTCACGGCTGGAGATGCTAGGAGGATATTATTAAGTGGCCGGGAGATTGGCTATATCTGCGTATCAAGGAGTTACAATTTTAACTAAAAAACAAGGAAGCATCAATAAGGAATTCTAGGTCATATGGCTCCTCTTCATTGCTCTGAGGGATATGTGATAGATCATCAGCCAAGACATGGGAGTGACCATGTTTTGGTAACCACTTCAAAATCAAACTCTTGAGACAAAAAAATCCATCTCATTATTTGACCTTTCACATTTGACTTATTCATGAGGAAGGATAGTCCCTCATGGTTCACATAAAATTTGGAATGCGTTGATAGTAGGTAGTGTCGGAATTTCTCTAAGGTAAACACCATTGTGAGGCACTCTAACTCCATCATTGTGTAGTTCGACTTTTTCAATTAGTTACTTTTGGGCTTGTGTAGTAGATAGGTTGATCTAACTTTGAGAAGCCCTTTTGACATAAGACTACACCTAACCCTTCGACAAATGCATCAATGTGCACATGGAATTCCTTCATCCAATCAGGAGGTTGTAGGATGGGTTCTTCAATCAGACATTACTTCAGAGTATTGAAGGCTTCATCACAATCAGTGGTCCAAGTAAACTTTGCATCTTTCCTTAGGATCTTATGCAAGGAGACCGCCTTTGTTGCAAAATGTGCAATAAACTGTCTATAATAGCCCACATGGCCAAGGAATTGCCTCAATTGTTTGAGGTTGGTTGGTGCAGTTAAAGCTATAATCTTCTCAATCTTGGCAAGGGCTATTGCTATCCCTTGTATAGATACAATGTGACCCAAAAAACTCCTGAAGAGACTCTGAAGATGCATTCGGCGGGGTTGAGAGAGATCCCATACTCTCGACTTCTGTCAAAGCATTGCTCCAGGTGTCCCCAATGCTCACTGATTAAGCTATAGACAAGAAGTCATCCAAGTATACCTCAATAAAATCATGCAAATGATTTCAGAATGCGACCATCATCACTCTTTGAAAGGCAACAGGGGTGTTATAGAGCCCAAATAGCATCACTTTGTAAGCATAGGTTCCCCATTCTGTTATAAAGGTTGCTTTGGATTGATCTTCTTTTGCTATCTGGACTTGATTATATTCACTAAATCCATCCAAGAGGAAATAGAGCTCATGTCCCACCACTATGTCTAATAGTTGGTCTATGAAAGGAATAGGGAAATGATCCTTATTTGTCTTGGAATTCAACTTTCAGAAGTCTACACATATTCGTAACTTTCCATTCTTCTTGGGTACTACCACAATGGGCAAAACCCATACACTATTGGCCACTAGATAGATAAACTCGACTTCAAGGAGCTTCGACAATGACTCAACTTCAAGGAGCTTCGACAATGAGGCTTTCACCAGGGCTGAGTAATTTGGATTCATACGCCATTTTATTTGCTCTCTCTCTATGTTCTCTCACTACCACTACCATTACCACTACCACTACCACTACCACTACCACTTCTTCTTCAGGTTTGAGGTTGATGTGATGCTGACACACTACGGGATCAATCCCCTTTATATCTTTATATGACCGTACAAACGCATCCAAGTTTTCCTTTTGTAGATCATGCAAGACTGATATCTCCTCTTCTAAAATATTGACACCCACCTTCACAGGTGACATTTAGTACCATCTATATCCATGAAAGTTAATTACCTTTCACCTTCCACTCCACAAATGAAGGTCCCACAGACTGCTTTTGGGTATAGATTTGACTTCTTCAAGGGAGTGGCCTCCTTGTCTGATGCTCTTCTAGAAGCAACTTCTTTCTTCCATGGGGGTTGGGCTGACTCGTTGGGATGCTGAAATGGTATCATGGGTATTTTGGATTTTATGGGAGGGTTACTTATCTCTTAACTCGAGGACTCATCTTCTAAGGAGACCTCCAGAAATGTCACAAAGTTCTGTTTGAGCTCCAGGATTGGTGTTTGTTGGCAAGGTGCATCGTCACCATCCTTTCTTAGGAAGGGGAGATTAGGGTGACAAGAGCCACTACTAAAGGAGGGATTATTATGCTAAAACCATTTCTCATGGAGGTTTTGCATATGTTGTGACTCATTAACCAGTCCAAAGGATACTAGAGTCATTCTGTCAAACAGCATGGAATCTTCAGCTTCAACCACTTCTAGAACTTCATCCTCATTTTAGTATTCTCTTCTAGTTATATAGATTCTTCCATGTCACTTTCATTGTCTTCATCTCAGTTTTCATTCTTGTCTTTGATAGACCTTGTCTCTTCCTCTATAGGGGGTTTGTATGAGAAAAAATAGACTCTATATTGTATCCTCTGCTTCTACTTCTGCTTCTGCCTCTGGCTCTTCTCATGTGTCTATCTCTATCTCTTCTTCTATCTTTAGCTTTGCTATGGCCATGTAACAGGGAGAGCAATATATCCATGCCTCTATCTCACTATCAGAGATGATTTTAGATGTCATTCCTAGTTCAAATATAGCACGTATTCACCCATCAAACATATATCCATGCCTCTATCTCACTATCAGATGTGATTTTAGAAGTCATTCCTAGTTCAAACATAGCACGTATTCACCCATCAACAAGGACTTTGCTTCTTTTGAGAGTTGGCTTACAGTACTCACTATCAGGGAGATTGTTCCTCCATTTTCTTGGGAAAGATCTATTTGACGACTTCTTCATCTACTAATGTACCATCAGTAACTTTGTGGGAGTCTGTTAAGATTTTGATTGAGGTGGATCCATTATCTTTTTGTGAGCAATATAACTTTACTGCCACCTTGTTGGTTCCTCTACCTAAGGTCATGGTTCTCTAGAACCAATCTACTCGTGCTCTTGCTTCAAAAGCCATGGTCTTCCCAACAAAGGAGGATATGAGGTCCCATAGAAATTTGGTTTTACCACCAAATAAGTTAGCCAATAGTCTCATCCTATAAGAGTTGTCTTTACATGTGGGAGAACACCCAAGGGCTTAATTTTGCTGCTCTGATCTATGAGGCCCAAGGGCTTAATTTTTCTCTAGTCTGTGAGGCCCAAGGGCTTAATTCTTCTCTTATCTGTGACTTAAGTAGGCCGCATACCTTGTAGACCTAAATCCTTCATTGTCACATCCATCATTATATTCACTGATGAGCCTCCATCAGTCAATGCATCTACTATAAAACATCCTTCAATCCAAACACCAATCTCTAGGGTACTAGGATCTAGAAAGGCATTAGCCACATCCATTTCTTTCATAGGCTCTAGGACTTTATTAGACTTAGTGGTAGCTATAGAAGCAATTCTTAGGCCATGTCTTCTTGTCAATATGCTTTTAAATTTCTTTCGGCAATTGGGAGATAGCATCAACACAACTATTGAAATGTTAGGTTTCGTTTGAAGGTATCTAGGTCTTTGACCAAGTCATACTCTTTGATAGGATCCACTAATCACCTAGGGAATGGGGCAACACCCACTTTTATATTTCCTCTTTCTTCTAGCAGTGGCAACATTTGCACTTCTTCTATCTCACTAGGGGTACTTCTACATCCTCTGTCTCTCGGACCTTTGGTCATGTCTCTGCAACTAACTTTGTATCCTTTTATGGTACTGGACTGCTCTATATTGCACCGTTTTATTCTATATTGTTCTATTTCTCTTTTGGAAGATTGAACTTTACAGTTTTGGTAGGGAATGTTCTCTTTTGGAACAATGGATTCTCTTTTCTTGGCACGTGTTATTGCAACAACTTCCAATTCCACCAAATTGGAGGCAAGTTCTTGGGTCTTTTTTTTATTATCGGTGGTGTTGGCTTTTACAGAAGCTCAAACTAGGATAGTCTATTGCAGTGTGGTCTTCTTCTTTGCATCAACTGCATAAGGGTTTATAGTCCATGGATCTTCTAGGGTTTGGATATTTTGGTGAGATATGTTCCTTTTCTCCACATCTATAACACTCCACTTTTGATCTTGGGCCACCGCCAAACTGTCATCCTCTGTAACTTTGAGAGGGAAACCTCCTTCAACTAAAATTAGGACTGAACTCTCTAGGCTTTGGTCTGATATCCTAGGTGGTCATCTTGGATTCCAACAAGTTGAATCTTGATCACTCATCTTTCTTCTTTCTTTCATTCATCTCCTTAGAGAGCACATATCCTCTGTATGGTTCTTCCTTAAATAGTACAAACAAAAGACTCTAGGGATAATTGTTTTTTGGGTACATTCAAAGGCTAAATGTCGTGCCTAATGGCACTTTCCGCACTATGTATAAAATCACATCACATCTCTTCCTCCTCCTCTGTAGGACTGGATATGTTGGTGGTATTCACTTTCAGCATCTGCAATTGTTCTGCAATCACATCCATCAAGTCTTTCTTGACACTTGCGACTAAATTGGACAAATAGTCCTTTAAATTTTCTCCTCTTGGAGTACTTGCAAATAGGGTTTTGCGAAGTCTCTGTAATCACTATATAGATAGGTCGAGTTGATCCAGAGGGTCCTCTATTCTGATTTTGAGTCAGAGCTCTGTTGAGACTAGTGGTTGTTGGTTCCGGTTGGTAGGGTTCCACTGTTGTTGTTGAGTCACCATTGGGGGAACTATTTTAGGCCCCTACTATTGTGGTTGAACCATCATTTGAGGTATTGTTATCTACGGCCCCCACTGTGGATTCAGTGCATTATCCTGTAACATTGTGTGCATCTAAGGGTAGGGGTAGGGAACAGTCCCTATGACTCCATTTGGTGGGTGTACCATTCTTGGCATGAGGGGAGGTAAGAATACTTTTCTTGAGGTCATCGATAGGCTTACTTCAACTTCATCATACAGTATTGCACCTTCCATTACATCTTGCAAATTGATTGGTCTTCTCAATTCCACAAACTTACAAACTTTTGGTTATAGGCCTCTAAGAAAAACTTCCTTATGGATGTCTTCATCCAAGTGATGGTTGGTCCATCTCTTCAATATGGATTCCATTCTAGAGACATATGCTTTCACCCGTTCATCGGAGGACTGTCATGAACTCCTCTCATATCTGCTCTTCAAAACCTTCATGCTAGAATTCAGTGAGGAAGGCCAACTTCAGGTCATCCCATATGCCAAAAGTTCATGTTGCTTGTCTCTCATACCACTGAAATGCCGTGCCTTTGAAAGTGGTGGAGAATATCACCAACCAATGCTCAAGGATTCTAGCATTGTTGGCTACACATACTACTATGAACTTGACTATATGAAGATCAAGGTCTTCATTGTACTCTCCCTTAAAGATTGGCAATGCAACTACATTTGTTGGCATGTCATCAATATTTCCATGATGGATCTTACTAGCAGGGTACCTTGAGTCACCATGGAAACTTCTATAAAGAGTGCTTCAAGGGCATTAAAGGAGGCTTCTACTGCTAGTTTGTTCTCGATTTTGATTTTTGCTTTCTCTATTCTCACATACCTCTGGACTCGTTCTAGTACTACTAACACTAAATATACCCTAACAAAGCATCTGTTACCTATGAAGTATCAAGAGAAGAAGCTGCAAGTATAAAATCATCATTAGAATCAGTATGCATAACATTAATCTCTTCAATCTTAACAACTCAAACTTGCTAGGGACAATGTTGCGGTTATCATTTTTGTCATGTACTTTACCCTTGCCCTTTTCCTTGCACTTGTCCTCGCACATTTTATGGCACTGTGGCCGAATATGCTTTGCTTTCCCATAGTTATGACAATTCAATGAGGACTTACGATCACAGGACTTATTGCGAGATTGTCAACATGACTGAGAATGAGACTACTGAGAGTCTCTCCCACAATGGTCATTATTGCTCCTACCATTGTTACCTCTAATTATCAAAGCATGAGAGGTGTAGGAAGCATCGACATTGTTTTTGTTAACTTCTTTGTTCAAGAGTGCACGTTGTATACCCTATAAGTCTAGCCTATTATTAGGCATGTTGACACACATAGCAATATGAAATGTATCCCATGATTTAGGTAGTGCAAGCAAGAGGAAAAAAGGGGGGAGATTGCCCTTGAATTCAATCCTTTGAGAAGACAAATGGTTGAGAATCAAATGAAACTCATTTAAGTGGACTAACATGGAAGTCTCCTCTTTCATACGAAGATCCATGAGTTGCTTCAACCAATACATTTAAGAAGCAATGATCTACTTTTTGTCATAGACATTGGGAATATTTTTCCATAAGTCCCATGCGGACTGCCCATCACATCATAGAATACCTGCTTATAGAGGGACAACATGATTGTCGACTTACATAGCTCATCTAATTCAGCCCAATTATCTACATCAATACATTTGGGCTTAACACCCTCATGTTTCAAAGGCTTAACCTGCATTTTCTACACTAAAACTTGCCAAAACTTGAGCCTTCCAATAGCTATAGTTGGTACCATCCAAGTTGTCAATATTAAAGATAGCACTATCATTGGAAGCATAAGCCATACTAAGACCAAGTAAATTCATAGAAAGGCAAAACAGGTTGTTGTAATAACTTGCAAATCAGCCCCAAAATCACTACCAAATCAAGTTGAAAACAAGGGGTACTGACCAAGTAATGAGCTATCCACAAGCTCAATGCAAATAACTATTAAACGAAAGTGACTGCCCTCATAAAAACTGCCAAAATCTGCAATTACAATTTGTTGTAAATAAATTACAATAGTAAGGAAACCAAGCCAATACTAAGTTATCACTGAGGCATGACAAAGTGAAACTTCTAGGTGATATCATGCATCATGCAGAGTATGTAAGAAACTCTAGCAGTCAGCATAGATTAGACAAGCACCCAAAGCTGTCAACTGTAAGTTGTCAGTGTGGTAAACATCAACGAGCATACCAATCATGCCTGTGGCATGTCTTGATGTAACAAAAGAGACCAACCAAAGGCACGACTAACTGAGAAAAATCTCAATAAAGAGCCAAGACATGTGTATGCATAACTAACAAGGTCTTGATAGAGGTCAGTGCTAGTCCAAGACAAGTGTCAACTCAAATCAACCCTCAAGGCATAAATTGTAGAGATATAGCATGTAAAGATTACATCAAGTAAATATCCCATTGTGTCAATGGTCAAGCTCCAACTACATAACTATGAGCTCTATTGAACATCAAAGTCAATGAAGCGGCTCGCACTGAAAAAAAGTCAGATGCGGAACGAGCAAGCAAAGCTTTGATACATCACGTACATAGCATCAGACATCCAAGATCCAAGTGTATACATCTGGAGCATCCAAGTGAAAGTAGTTGATAAAGCATCCACTTAACATCCAAGTAGGTAATTGACAACCAATGTCAATGTCCAAAAGCTTCAGAATAACTCAAATGCAAGTCAAAGGCAAGGCCTAGTGTCCTGTCAAGCATAGCCAAGTCATGTAGCATCCATATCAGACATTAACATCCAAGAGGATTTCCCCGTATCATCCAAGGATAATAGGCATAAACTGTCTCAAAGAATGCTTGTTGTTGGTAAATGATAGACAATGACAATCAAAATGAGCTTCAATCACTACTCAAAAGCATTCCGAAGTCATAACAAAGCATGTGACATGGACCATAAGCATCAATATATCAACCCAAGTAGTCATAAAGCACCCAAGAAGCAATAGGCATGTATTCCACTGACCAAATGAGCTTCAGCCCTGGTTAATGCATCACCACTAAGCAAGAGGCATCACATGGGGCTACCCTGATATGACAGACTGTGTGTCGAATTCACAATCAGTGAACTGAATACAAGCTACCCAATCTCAATGCCAAGGCCAATGTAAATGGCAAGGAGTTCCCGAGATGATTGCCCCAAATGCCAAAGGCCACACGGGAGGTTAGAGGGGTGTCAAATATTGCAAGGACAAGGGCCCCCCAAATAGGCGCAAATAGGTGGGCTGTTGCTAAATGGGTTGCCTCATGTGTTGGCCTCAATAGGCCTTGTGGCAATGCTTAATAGCCTCTAGCAAGGCCCTAGATCAAGCATCAAGAGGATGGAAGAAGCCAGAAAGAAGATAGGATTCAATGCATACCTTGGGATGAAGAATCCATGGTTGCCAATGGTGAATCCCTATTATAAGTAGCTTGAATGAAAGTTGAAGCAATGTTGGGATCAAGGTCGATCTCATAGAGAAGAAAGCTCTAATACCAATTAAAGGGAGTGAGCCCTAAAGTGCAAGCGTGGAGCGAAAGCAAGAGCTATGATAGAAGGAGCAAGAGCAAGAGAGAGAGATACAAGATGTGGGAACTCCAACAGTCAGAATGTGTGATTGGCCTTCCCTTTATTCAAATGTTACTAAAAGAATAAATAATAAATAATAAATAATAAAGTGACAATGATAGGCGCCTGCCACTTGCAATGTATAGGTGTGCGGGTAGCTAATACACGGTGCGGGTAGTACTGTCAGTGTAACTGATATACAGGCGGCTAGGCACAAATGCATTTATCCCCAACATGCCATTCTTATATGGCTAAAGCTAAAACATGTCTAAGGTCCCAATTTGAGTAACAATAGGTAACCCTTGCAAGATTTTAGGTTCAATAGAAATTCATTTAAAAGATTGGTCCTGTTGAGCCATGTGCCAAATGCTCATGATTTGGCACACCCATCATGATGGACTAGCACTCTCTTGGGATATGCCTTGAAGGTATCTTTGGATAGTTCCTACCATGCTCTCTCTCTCTCTCTCTCTCTCTCTCTCTCTCTCTCTCTCTCTCTCTCTCTCTCTCTCTCTCTCTCTCTCTCTCTCTCTCTCTCTCTCTCTCTCTCTCTCTCTCTCTCTCTCTCTCTCTCTCTCTCTCTCTCTCAAATGTCTATCCTAGTGGTAGGCCACATGTTTTATCAACCCACTAACACATGTTTAGATATGCCTTTTTTAATTCCTACACTAAATGACCATGTGGATGTAGGAATTCAACTCAAGACCCATCTTGTCACCATACATTCAACTTAAGCAACTTAGTTACACCCATTTGCTCTCTCTCTCTCTCTCTCTCTCTCTCTCTCTCTCTCTCTCTCTCTCTCTCTCTCTCTCTCTCTCTGAGCAACTCGTGGCACTTTCCTATAGTCTACACAACATGTTCAATCCACTTCCCTCTCTCTTATCCACAAAAATATAGTTCACTCCTCTCTCATCATTCCTCTAGCCAGCCCTCTCTCTAATAGCTCGCAACCCTCTCTTAACCAGTAAGTCTCAGAAGTCTTAGCTACTTATCTATTTCCTCAACATTAATCCCCCCTTCTTCTCCCCCTTCTATACTCTATTCCCATCCTTTTTACATCATTCTAAATGTGCAAGTTTAGAGAACTTTCTAGTATCTGATGGAACCTGAAATGGGCCGGCACTGGCTACGGCACTAGCTGGACCTCATGCTCATGACACACAAACACCCTCACGGCCTCACAGACTAGGAGCATCAATCTAATGCTAAAGGACAAACTGCCCTAGAGCTTAATCTATTGCGTTTATAGTTTATAGTCCAACGTTTCCCTTTCTAATAAACTCCTCAGAGGGAGAACCCACACACATTGGCAATGCCACAATCACACACATGGAGGCAACCTCTCAGTAGAAATATCGCAGCCCCACGGTAGCTCTCCTACATCGCAGGGATTGGCCCCTTGATGCGCTGCTCAACATGTAACACAAACGAACACAAACTTCTCTCTTTCATATTTCTCGTATTTCCAGGAGATATACCATGTGTCCTCACTCAACAATCCCTTAGGAAACCCACCCTCTATCCTACGGAAAGGGATAACCTCACACTCTCAATCGTGGGTCAAATTCCTAAGAAAACAATTGCTATGCAGTCCAGGAGCTTTTCCTTTGATACCATGAATCATGCATAGTGCATAATGTGAATGGTTTAGTATACAAACAGAAGAAAATCAGCATTATGCATCGTGCAAAACCAATCTTTTCATGATTTCCATGCTAGCGTTTATGTATTGCAAAGAGAACAGACACCGAGCCTTACGCTCATGCTGCCTTTCCCTTTCTTTTAAAACGTCCTATCGGAATGATGAAACACATAAATCAGATTTTAATTCATATTTTGATGCTCAACCTCCCCTTAGACCCTATCGTTTAATGTTTTGCATTCGTTGATAGGTGAAAGAGTCATTTTATGTGTATTTCTTTATAAAGAAAGTGATAAACACGGACGAAAACATAAAAACGAGGGTAAACAGAGGCCAACCTCGTGCTCTACCTTCATTATACATTGCACAAACACACATGTAATTTTTTGAAATTTTTCTTTTACCGTTTCCTAATTTTCTCCCATTTAAAACTCATTTTTTACCATTTTTTGGTATTTTTCATATATTTTCTTTAATAAAAAATTACTAAATATTAAGATTGATTGTGGGCTATGGCCCTTAGGTTCCTTGATAGCAAAATTTCAGGTTTTGTTGGCATTATGTCTCATATTTTTCATTTATTTTACAAAAAAATTCCATTTTACCCCTTAAACGCATGTTTTACGGGTTTTATACCATTAATTTCAGTCATATCACTTATGATTTTCTGATTTTCTGATCATAAACTGTTGAAACTCATAGAAAACAACATCATAATGCATAATCAGCCCATGGGAACAAAGTTTCATCAACCAAATAGCATAAAAACTCATTTTTTCTTCATAAAAATTGAATTACCGCTTAGGCTTCGTGTCTCGGGATCTCAGTTTTGCTACGGGACTGTGGGTCAGCCCACATTCAATGTCCAGCATCTTCACAATCAGTAATCTTCATGTCTTCATCGATCCGAAAGCAATCCGGTTTCAACCGGACAAGCTTTCCTTCACCATTCTTCATTTTCCTCTTGCACACAAGAACAGCCCCTTAAGGGAGAGAGAAAGACTAGAATTGGCTCTCTTCATTCAGGCCACCATTGGACGGGTGAAGAACAGCGATATGATCAGCAAGGAAGGAGAAGATCGGGGGTATGATCGATTAGGTGGGTTATTTGCAGGCTGCAATCTCCATCCATCCCCATGTTGGCACAAATTTCGGGCGTGAAGATGGCACCCTCTTCCTCACGATTTCTTCATCCTTCTCTCTCTATGTTTTGTTGTTTGATGCCTCATAAAATTTGGGCCCCCTAACTCCCGAAAGGCACTACTCCACTTGGCCAAAACAAGTCCACCTCTTCCTATCTTTGACCGGTTTCTTGGCCATTTCCCCGTCCGGGCTCCGATTCGACTGCTGTAAATTTTTGTGCATTCGGCTTGACATCCCGCACTGACTAGCAACTCCTAACACCCCGCATGGCAGTCTAAAAAATTATCAAAAATCAACAAGTGTCGCTCGGACGCCTTTTAAAAGTCGTATTTCACTTAGTGCTTAAAATCGTCCTAGTTGGAGCCGCTGCCTTCGATGTTAAATATTTTTCCCCTAAATTTCAAATTTTTTGGCAAATTTTAGGCACATCCTGAGCTCAAAAATATGCTCTCATTGGTGACTACGGGATAGGGTGACTCAGCCCGTTGAATCCCACAACAAATCTGCACAAAACAACTAAAGGAAGCATCAAGCTAATACAAAATGGATACATACTAAAACATAGCACAATCTCACCTACCCCCTGACAAAACCAAGGCATGGCATCCATAAGGAGTAGGCCTAGCATAATTTGATAGAAGGTCCGAAGGTAGTCACTAACCAACTACTCCAACACGGCCAAACTAAAAAAAACTATTAAAGAGGTCGCCCTAAGTGGTGGTCTGAACTGCCCATCTAACTAAGGACAACACAACTAGGAGCTCCTACTAGGCGAGGACTCCTATAGCCTGATCAAGAAGTATTTTCTTTTAGCACATTTCTTCTTTTAGGGTTTTATTTTTCCATACTCGGGCATGTACAAAGGGGGGAGCTGAGCGTAGTGACCCAAGGAGAACAGGGCACTGGCCTCAGGTCCTGTCTCGGTACCCAAGAACCTACTAAACTCTCGCAAGGCGACACTTAATCCTTTTCTGACGCTCACTTTTATTTTCGCTCCAACCTTCCTTACTTTCTTTTTTTTCCAGCAAGATGCCACCCCTAGGAAGACAAGGCATCGGCCCTGGGTCTGACTCGTCCCCAAGAACCTACCAGGCCTTCGCAAGGCGATGATCAACTACTTATAAATTTTCTTTTTTTTTCTTTTCTATTTTTATAGGGGTTAGAACCCCTTTTTGCACACCTTTGTATATATCTATTGTCTTTAAGATAGTCAAGGTTTTGTTTCTCTCTATCATCATCAGTTTTTCCTTCTGGCAGGCTTCTCTAACTGCCTTACAACTAACAAAAACTCCTAGAATGGCTGCCTAGTAGGCTAGCAGAACAGGGTCACTAGGACTACCTTCTAAAATAGGTCTTTGAATGCCTGGCAATGTCTTTACAGGAGGCAACAACTACTCAAACCTCCCTCAGACATACCTAACCTAAACCTGGGACTTTATGCCTTGGACGCCGGTCCCCAACGAGAAAAGAAAATCCCCTACAAGTACACAGACACATATAGCATAAAAACACGTTACTCGTAAAGGAGAGATATCACCTGGATAGGGCCACGAGAAGCTTCCACGCAACAAAGGCTCCTTCCAAGCTCTTCTTTGAACCTGTCTAGCACAAGACTAAAACAAAACCCATTAACCGCACCTGTACTAAACAGACAACTGGCCCTCTTGGCCTAATGAAATAAAACACTTCACTGTAAAACTGATCGGCCCTCTTGGCCTACTGAAATAAAACACTTCACTGCAAAATTGATCGGCCCTCTTGGCTTAATGAAATAAAATAGTAAAACCTCACAAAACTGGCCCTCTTGGCCTAACGAGATCAAACAAAATAGCACCTACACCTCCCTCCCTGAAACAGTCCAAATATACAAGAATATGCTCCTTTCCAAGGAGGAAAAATAGGCTCGCAATCCTAAACTAAATGCATAAGGTTATGACCCATCCCTTCTGCATATATAGCAAGAGGCGTATGCATAATATGTTGTCTAATCAACCTATGGGTCCAGGATAATAATGGTAGATTGGTCTCGGCTACTCTTTGCATCACCCATATCAACCATCGTCTGCCATATATTGCATGCTCTGATAACATTCCCCACAAGCGACGGAGTCCTATTTCATTATTGATAGCAATATCCAACCTAGGACCATAGTTGAAGAAAAGGTCTTCTTCATAAGCAAGATTTGCTAGTGAATCTGCAAACTGATTCCAATAATGTGGAATCAGCTAAAAAGGCACTCTCTCAAACTCCTCAAGTAGAGTCATAGCAGTTCGATGATACATACAAAGGATGGGATTCCGCACTGTGTACGTCCCATCTAGCTGATTTAGGATCAACTGGAAATCCCCTTTTACTAACAACCGCCGAATACCACCTTGCTTGGCAATATGCAGTCCCATAATCAAGGCTTTATACTCTACCATATTGTTTGTGAATCCTACCCCGAGATAAGTAGCTAACTTCATTATAACTCTACGTCGGGGATCTCGGATTACTATTCCAACACTCCCTTTTTTATTAGGGCCCCTGGATGCTCCGTCAAAATATAATGTGTACGTCCACAATGGGTTTACACAGCCTACCATCACGAACTTCTCTATTCGTAATTATGATAATCAAAATTTAACATATTGAGAGGATGAACTGACGGCTCCATCCCACCTTCTTTATTAAACTCAACAGGGATACTTGTCAAAATTCGTAAGCAGTGATGGCAGAAGACTTTGATCTCCCACACAAAGGTTCCGTCTCCTTGCTCAATCACTTTGTATCCTTTGCTCCACTGGATAAGTTTCCCCTCATGGTATCTCTGCTCCAAATATGGGTGCTCCAAATAAGGAATTAACTGCCCCATGAACTGGTTTTAATCTCTTTTGCAGGTCTCAAATCATCCCCAACATGGACCTGCAATGCATTTTTCTGTATTAGCATACTCAGAAATAATAAGGTTTAATCTTATTAAGATTAACCTTATTTTTAAACTCTACTCCCTGTAGATTAGCTAGTAGAGCCGTAGACCTATTTTTTCCTATCCTAATAATCTTGTAGGGGCCATCCCATCTAGGTTCCAACTTCCCTGGAAACAGCTCCCTAAGTGCCAAGCTTCAGTCAGGCTTTTGATCACCTTATTCAAAAAATGGGTTCCACTGTCCGACACTAGTCCCTTCGATGGAGTGAAACGGCAAATAATCTGCTCTAAAAGGAAACTTGCAATCTCTTTTGCATTGTCTTGCCTCATCGCCTGCGCTTCTGACCATTTTGTAAAATAATCAATTGCTACTATAATGTACCTCTTCTGGGTAGTAGACAATGGGGTGATAGGACCCACAAAGTCAATTCCCCACTTCTCAAATGGAAGCGTAGCCATGATAGGCGTAAGTGGGCATTTCCTATTCTCTCTGTTGTCATGTCTTTGACAGGTATCACATCTCTTAACATACTCAAAGGAATCTTGGAAGATGGACGGCCACCAATATCCAGCTCTTAAAGCTTTCTGTGCCGTCAACCGTCCCACAAAGTGCCCTCCACATGCAGAGTCATGACACTCTTCCAAGATAAAAGGAACCTCGTCATGCATCACACATCGGTGATAGATATCATCAACAGCCTGCAGATATAGTGTTCTTGCGATCAAGGAAAACTTCAAAGCCTGTTGTTTGATTTTCCTCTTTTCTGATTTTGATAGACCAGCTCAAGTCTCTCTTGTTGATAGATAATGCGTAATAGCAACATACCAAGATGGAATGGAAGCTGTATCAATTTTAAACATTTCTTCAATATCACTTCCTTTAGCCAAAGTCTCTTTCGGCTCCCCGAAATCCACAAGGCATTCCACAATACCCTGCAACCTCGGTGGCTTACTCTTAATCTCATAATCGAACTCCTGCAAAGTGATTAACCACTTTGCCAGACGATCAGGCGGCTGTAGCTTGTTCATAAGAAACATAAGCCCTTCTGCCTTCGTATGGAAAACTACCTTCTCATAGAGGATGTAGTGCCTAAATTTCTTAGTCCCAAAGACCATCGCAAGGCACAACTTCTCCATGTAGGTATAGTTGATCTCTGAAATGCCTAATTTTCGACTAGCAAAAGCTATCGGATGATACCACTTTTCCTCCTAGATTTGGGCTAAACAGCAACTAATACTATGCATGGTGACGACTGAAAATATATAAAATACCTCGCCTCTTTTAGGTACTTTTAAAATTGGTGTTTTTACTAGCTCCTATTTCACATCCTCAAAAGCTATCTTACAAGGGTCGCTCCGTACAAATAGACAGCTAAAGGATAATAAGTTTGTTAATGGCAACGTCCTTTCTGCCAAGGCATTTATAAACCTCCAATAGTACCCTATTGATGACAGAAAGCTATGTACCTCTTTCGGAGTGCATGGTGGACTCATGGCGACTATGGTCTTGATCTTTTTAGGATCAGTTGTGATCCCTACTGAACTGACCACATGGCCTAGCAATAGCCCATAAGGCACTCCAAAGACACACTTCCGTGGATTAAGAGCGATACAAAATTGTCTGTAGCGCTCAAAGCACTTTCTTAAAATAATCAACATCCTTTCCCTTACAGTGGCTGCCCCTAGGTCATCGATAAATACTTTCAACTCATCTGGGGAGATGTCACCAAAGGTCTTATCTGCGGTTCGTTGCCATGATCCAGGTGCATTGCACAAACCAAAGGCCATCACATGGTACGCAAAAGTACCAAAGGCCATGTCCTCTTCTGCAATTTCCATCTGGTTATATCCCGCAAAGCAATCCATAAACGAATATATTTCCCTCCCCACTAATTGATCCAAAATCTGGTCAATAAATGGCAACGGGTAGTAATCCTTAACCATCTGCTTATTCAGCTCTCTAAAATCTACACATAGCCGGATCTTGTTGTTTTTCTTCTTTCTGATAACAACTGGTGAACACCATTCCGTGTGTTGTACACAGAAGATTAAACCAGCTTTTTGTAACTTCTGTAACTCCTCAAACAACCCGTCCCTCAACTCAAAAGGCATACACCTTACCTTCTGACGCACATGACGACTGCCTTCTTTTACAGGAATAGTATGAAGAGCCAGGCTAGGAGGAATGCCTCTCAGCTCATCATAACTCCAAGCAAAGATATCGCATAATTCTTGGATCAAGGACATATAGTCCTCCCTTTCTGCTGAACTGAGCATGGAACCTAATTTAATTGGCCGCGAATCATTCGGCGTGCCAAGGTCCAACTCAATCACATCTGCATCTCTTATCCTGTCTTGCAGCTCTATCGGCTCATTTAGAGTTATTTGATAAATATCCTCTGTAGTGGACCCCTCTTTAGATTCATCACTAGATGATGTCTCACTACCAGATGGATCATCTGCTATCTCTAATTCAGTAGAGGATAAATGAGCTCTCTCACTTTGAGGAGACTCAGGGTAAGCATCGACTATTACTCGATTAGCACCTCTACCTAGAACCACTCGACCGGCGGGTATATCGACTTGACAGTCTGTTCGTAAGATCCAAGGCCTCCCTAGCAAAAACTCAATAGCTAGGACGTCCTATAAATCTGATCACCCTAAAGTCCAAGAAGTATTCTACACTTGCAACTGTAACATGGACTCTAGTTACACAACCTTCTGGTTGTCTTACACTATCATCAGCCATTCTAAGAAGGGTGGAGCTATCTTTTTGGATGCCTAGACCCAACCTCTCCATCAACTCTGAACTCATGATATTGACGGAGGACCGAGTGCCTATAATAGCATGTTCCACTAATATTCCATCTACGTATGCTAGAACCCTAGTGCAATTCTTTTCAGCATGATCAAACCAATCTTCCCCTACTCGTGCGATGCCCAAAGGTTCTACAATATACCCAATACGCAGGATCTTCTTGAATTCCTTGCGTACTCCTGGAGATAATTTAATCAACTGTAAGAGATTTACATGTGGTTTGACTTCGCAAAGAGAACTTGCTAAATCAAAGTCATGATAGGTAGCCAAAGCTCCCTTTTCTCGCCAAACCATCCTCTCTTTTGGTCTCTGGACCGGTTTTGGTGCTTCTTTTTTAGCTCTTGCCTTCTTTCTTGGCACTTCCTCATCCTTCTTAGGATCTACTTTTTTGTCAACAGGTCTTAGAGGTCCACCTTCCACGCCAGGATTCAGAACTTGCGTCCCCTTATCCCCTTGCTTAGGGTTTCCCTCAACCGGTTTTGCATTATCTTTATCACCCTCTTTAGCCTTTTGGCCTCTTGTCACGGCTCTTAGGTTAGAGGTTTCAGCGTCATTGACTCGTACAGCCTCAATAAGGCTGACTCCATTGCCTTGTGGCAACTCTTCTACAGTGGTCTTTCCCCTTTGCAATATTTGTCTTGGTACATCATTTTGCTGTAGGTTATTACCTTACGCTCTATGATTAACTGGACATGGATGTTTACTCCCTTGTTGGAGGGAACTAATCTTACTCCAACAGGTAGCAGCTAAATGGCCCGACTTCCCACAAATATCACATTTAACATTTTGACAGTTTCTAGGGAAATGTTGTCCGCCACACCACTTACAGCTAAATCTTGAGGGTCCACTCTCTTTAGGGCGTCGACTCCCTATCAAATTCTGTTGATTCTTCAAGAAATTGACGTCAACAGCTATTTGCCGATATTGTTCAAAAATCATATCGGTATAATGCTTCATCATATCCTTAACTTCGCCAAGGACATTAGATGCACTCGACTCAGCCTCAATTGTCTACCCGCCGTTCCATTGGCCTAACAATTTGATTTGGCATTGATTGTTGACTCACAGAAACAACATTAGGGTTCGAAACTTGGCCTCCAACATTTGGTGGAGCCAACTGACTTGCCATAGGCATAGTCACACTAGGAGGGGCTGGTAACAAACGTACATTTTGAACCATGCTTCCTCTCCCATTAGGGTTAGTCATAGGCATCCCTTGACTTCCATTTGTCAATGGTAGATTGCCTCCAGGTACTAAACCCGCATTAACATGTTCAATCCACTTCCCTCTCTCTTATCCACAAAAATATAGTTCACTCCTCTCTCATCCTTCCTCTAGCCAGCCCTCTCTCTAATAGCTCACAACCCTCTCTTAACCAACAAGTCTCAGAAGTCTTAGCTACATATTCTATTTTCTCAACATTAATCCCCCCTTCTTCTCCCCCTTCTATACTCTATTCCCATCCTTTTTACATCATTCTAAATGTGCAAGTTTAGAGAAAGATGGAACCTGAAATGGGCCGGCACTGGCTATGGCACTAGTCGGACCTCATGCTTATGACACACAAACACCCTCACAGCCTCGCGGACCAAGAGCGTCAATCTAATGCTAAAGGACAAACTGCCCTAGAGCTTAATCTATTGCGTTTATAGTTTATAGTCCAACATTTCCCTTTTTAATAAACTCCTCAGAGGGAGAACCCACACACATTGGCAATGCCACGATCACGCACATGGAGGCAACCTCTCGGTAGAAACACCGCAGCCCCACGGCAGCTCTCCTACATCGCAGGGATTGGCCCCTTGATGCACTGCTCAACATATAACACAAATGAACACAAACTTCTCTATTTCATATTTCTTGTATTTTTAGGAGATATACCATGTGTCCTCACTTAACAGTCCCTTAGGAAACCCACCCTCTATCCTACGGCAAGGGATAACCTCACACTCTCAATCGTGGGTCAAATTCCTAAGAAAACAATTGCTATGCAGTCTAGGAGCTTTTCCTTTTATACCATGAATCATGCATAGTGCATAATGTGAATGGTTTAGTGCACAAACAGAAAAAAATCAGCATTATGCATCGTGGAAAACCAATCTTTTCATGATTTCCATGCTAGCGTTTATGTATTGCAAAGAGAACAGACACCGAGCCTTACGCTCATGTTGCCTTTCCCTTTCTTTTAAAACAACGTCCTATCAGTATAATGCAACACATAAATCAGATTTAAATTCGTATTTTGACGCTCAACCTCCCCTCAAACCCTACCATTTAATGTTTTGCATTCATTGATAGGTGAAAGAGTCATTTTATGTGTATTTCTTTATAAAGAAAGCAATAAACACGGACGAAAACATAAAAATGAGGGTAAATAGAGACCAACCTCGTGCTCTACCTTCATTATACATTGCACAAACACACATGTAATTTTTTGAAATTTTCCTTTTACCGTTTCCTAATTTTCTCCCATTTAAAATCCATTTTTACCATTTTTTGGTTTTTTATCTATTTTATTTAATAAAAATTTACTAAAAATTACGATTGATTGTGGGCTGTGGCCCTTAGGTTCCTTGATAGCAAAATTTCAGGTTTTGTTGGCATTATGTCTCATATTTTTCATTTATTTTACAAAAAAATCCAATTTTACCTCTTAAACGCATGTTTTACGAGTTTTATACCATTAATTTCAATCATATCACTTATGATTTTCTGATCATAAACTGTTGAAACTCATAGAAAACAACATCATGATGTATAACCAGTCCATGGGAACAAAGTTTCATCAACCAAATAGCATAAAAACTCATTTTTTCTTCATAAAAATTGAATTACCGCTTAGGCTCCGTATCTCGGGATCTCGGTTTTGCTACGGGACTGCGGGTTAGCCCACATTCAATGTCCAGCATCTTCATAATCAGCATTCTTCATGTCTTCATCGATCCGGAAACAATCCGGTTCCAACCGAACAAGCTTTCCTTCACCATTCTTCATTTTCCTCTTGCACACAAGAACAGTCCCTTAAGGGAGAGAGAGGGAGAAGAGAGAAAGACTAGAATTGGCTCTCTTTATTCAAGCCACCATTGGGCGGGCGAAGAACGGCGATATGATCAGCAAGAAAGGAGAAGATCGGGGGTATGATCGATTAGGTGGGTTATTTGCAAGCTGCAATCTCCATCCATTCCCATGTTGGCGCAAATTTCGGGCGTGAAGATGGCGCCCTCTTCCTCACGATTTCTTCATCATTCTCTCCCCATGTTTTTTTGTTTAATGCCTCATAAAATTTGGGCCCCCTAACTCCCAAAAGGCACTACTCCACTTGGCCAAAACAAGTCCACCTCTTCATATCTTGACCGGTTTCTTGGTCATTTCCCCGTCCGGGCTCCGATTCGAGTGCTGTAAATTTCTGCGCATCCAGCTTGACATCCCGCACTGACTGGCAACTCCTAACACCCCGCACAGCAGTCTGAAAAATTATCAAAAATCAACAAGTGTCGCTCGAACACCTTTTAAAAGTCGTATTTCACTTGGTGCTTAAAATCGTCCTAGCTGAAGCCGCCGCCTTAGATGTTAAATATTTTTCCCCTAACTTCCAGATTTTTTGGCAAATTTTAAGCACATCCCAAGCTCAAAAATCCGCTCTCATTCGTCCTAATCACGTCAACCTACAAAACAAGGGAAGCACATAAGGGTGAGGGCCGAACAAGAGCTCTTGCTCCAACAACACTTTATATCCAAAGACTTTCTAAGCAATATTGGCACCATCGCCAAAGCCAAATCAAGAGCCAATCCCATGGAAAGAATACCTTGTCAATGAATTTACAACTTGGAAGTAGAGAATGTGGCTTTGAAAGACTCACTTGCCAAAGTGCTTATACACAAGGTGGAGCAAGAGGGAAAGCTAGCAATAGAGGTAGCTACAACTATAAGAAGATTAAAGATAGAGTCAAGGAAATGATAGCCAAAGTGAAATAGGAAGTACAAAAGGAAATTGAAACAAGGACATAGATAAATAAGGTATGGTATAATTTTTTAATAGTTAGTGATGCTACATTGCAAAGGTAGATTGTTTGATGCACATTTAGGAGACCACCTTGATGGATGGCATGAAGAAACATAAAAGGATCTAGATGATGAAGACAACTAAGGATACTCAAGGTCATACATGTTAGAGACCAAACTAAAGCCAATTTCAAAAGAAGAAGGGTTCAATTAGATGATACCATGGAAAATCACCAAGGAAAGAACCAAGTAACTTTGGAGGAGTTTGAAAACTTGCAAGCTAAAGTTGAAGTATTAGAGTAATAAAAAGTTTCAAGGGAACCAAAAGACGGATAATAGATGAACGTACACCAACACAAGTAGGTGAAATCACCAAGATGAAGGCAACTAGAAAGGAGGGTAAATGGTCAATTTATCGAGGTGGAAAGGTCCTAATAAGAGGATTCAAAAAGCGTAAATACCTAGTTACTTTAGGAGTATAATGTATTTGGTAACTTTATAGTGTAGCAATTGATTTCGTTTTTGTGTCACAATGACATCCCAAAGTAGATTGTAACTAAAATGTTGATGTGTCTCTTTTCCCTATACGCCCTTCAAACATTTAAAAGTGTCAATACAACTCTCTCTCTCTCTCTCTCTCTCTCTCTCTCTCTCTCTCTCTGCGCACACACATGCATGTACACACACACAAGAACTTTGGTTTAGGGAGACTTTGTCAACATTGCAACAAGCTACTTTAGGTGCATTTTATATAGCTAGATTGAAGATATCTCAACCAAGCTTATAGATATCCATAAGGGCTTCAAGACAACTTAATCCACAAGGAAAACTAACCTACAAGCTTGAAATTTGAGTGTCAACCTTGTATCAATATGATTTCAATCATATGCTATAAAGAGACCTAGGACAACACTCCAAAAGGTCATTGTAGTTTCGATTACACAAGCTCAAACTATTGATTCTAAAACACCATCATAAAAGGTTCCAATAACTGTGGGATTAGTTTTACTAAAATGCATATCTAGCTTTTTTAAAATCTAGACACAAATTATGTCTAGGTGGTTGTGAGCACCACAAACGTTAGTCTAGGTGATCATAAGTACCACAAGCCAAAAAAGAAGGAATTTTTATATATTTGTAGGATTTTTAAATTAGGGTTCACATTTTGAACTTAATCTTTTAAAGGGAATCTTAGTAATGCGATAGG
Organism: Lygodium microphyllum; assembly: GCF_053477565.2. NCBI lineage: Eukaryota > Viridiplantae > Streptophyta > Polypodiopsida > Schizaeales > Lygodiaceae > Lygodium > Lygodium microphyllum. Next base: position 163,134,814 of record NC_141143.1, read on the forward strand.
TTCTTACTTCTCAGTACTATCATCAACCAACCTCACCTAAAGAGATGACATCATATAATGTAGTGAAAACCCTCCATAACGGCTTTTATTGGATTTGCTAAAATAGTAGGGAAGTAAGAAGCTCTTGTACACCTACATGTATACCTTCTCTTTCAAAGTCTTGAAACACTTGAGGCAGATATGTTACTTTCTTGTTTTAAACTCAAGAATGCTAAAGGCAAATTCTAACATACACATATATGATTAAAATTATGTAAATAATTGACAAGACTCCTTTGAAAGTTTAGTGTATTCATTATTTAAAAATATGTCGAGCCTGAGAGTGCACATCCTAAATAGATTCGAGTTCACGTGTCATGCAAACATGCTTAGTTCTTACTAAACAGCAGCCCCTGCAAAGGGAATAGATAAGCCAGTTGATCAGCTGAATCTTCTATCAAAGAGGATGCTTATGAATGCCAAAAATTGGGGAGGAACTAGAACCCCTGAAAGCTCTTCTGCTTGGCCTCAAGTTATGTAGACAAACTGTTTATCATGTTTTCCACTGCAATAGTTCCCATGGCAGGCATGCTTCAGTTCGAGTCACAACAGCCTCTGCCAACTTTTTGCCCAGCCAGCCATGGTAGATAAGCCCTCTGGAGCCAAGCCCTCCAAAAATCCAAAACCTTGGAGAGATCACCTTTCTGGGATAAGAGCCTCTGACCATATCATCAATGCACCCGACAAGTGGAATCTTCCCATATGGAGTCCGAGGCGTCATAGCTCTCACTCCTGCACGCGCTTCTCGAAAATGCCAATGTCTTATTGGAGGATAAAAAGCTGCAGCCTTTGTTACCATCTCATCAGCAGCAATCCTAGCTTCTGCATCTGTTACTGTGGCTGAAGTGTTGCTGTTGTCCCATTCTTTTGTTGCTCCAAGTATTAACTTGCATGGCCCTTGTGCAGCCAGCCATGTATCTCCCACAACAGAAGGACCATGGAACGAGTCTTGTCCCCTATGTTTTAGTAGTGTTAGTCATGATCCACCGAATCTCAATACATATTGTGCAGTTTGCAAGCATTCATCTTACTTTCTGTCACATGGCAGATCAAGGTGCAGCACAACCCCACGACAGTGTGTGATTGGTAGCTTGTCAGAAAGCTCAGGAAGTTTGGTAACATTAGCTCCCAAGCAAATAACAACTGCATCATAATCATCTGCAGCTCAATAAAGCATGTGTTGCATGCATTCAACAAGATATAGGTGTCAGTGCCATCTCAAGGAAGTATTATCACAAGAGTAAGGTAGTAAATTTATGGCAAGTGTAATGAAAATGAAAAAGATCTCTGCTACGATTTAGTTTGAGGTCTTGACAACTACATTCTAGTGTGCACGGTGATTTAAGGACAGACCCATAAAACTGATTGAGCTGAGGACTGACTTCCTCTTACTACAGACCCCAACAATAACCGAAATGTCCCAATTAAAGACAGTTTATAACATGTTATTTGAGTCTGTCATGTTGATCACTAGGAGCAGGAAGGTATGTTTTCATACAAATTGAGTGTCTACTATAAAATATGTACCTGCAATGCATGAAAGAGAATCAACATGCTGCTTCTTCAGTATGGCATAAGAATCTGAAGTTTGGTGTGAACACTTATGCAGCTCGCATGCTCTCCATAAGGCCTTTAAACTCCAACCAGTCAAATCAGCACTACTCAGCAAAAGAAAAGAGTCCTTACAGGATATACAGTATTGAAACTGAACCCAAACCTTAAGATAGCGTGTGGAGTCGATGTTGAGACCATCAGAGATGTGTAAAGCAAGGTCATCTAAAGAAAGAGCCAAACCAGGCAAAAGCTTATTTGCCATGGCTCCATCTATGCATGAAAGTCCTGCAACTCTCTGGTGCTCACCTGAAGCAAACTGTATCCAAATCACATTTCATGATCTGTATCAACACAGAAAAGGTTTTACATCACAAAAGCATATGTGAACCTTTATACCTTTCTAAAATCATTGCAGTGTTTCCGAGATGCTGGTGGCCTCAGTATACCTCTGCTCACAATGACACAATGCAGTTTTCACTATATTTATTTATCGACTTGGAATACAGCATATTACAGGGAAGCATGCATTCTCGTTTACACCTTTGATCAGAAGTCAAAACAAGTGAACATGAAAACCATCCACGCCTCCTTTGGCTGTGTACGTGCATGTGCTAGGAACAGAACAACTTCTTTAGACATGCTTTAATACATAAAAACCTTCTTGCCTCCTCCAAGCTAAAGGTGGTAGCTCTGACTCCAGCTCACTGTCCATCTGTATGGAGCTCTCACTAGCTCTTTTCGCAACAGCAAGCAACTCCAATGCAGAAGTCCATCCTTCAAGACCACGCCAAGCTAGCTTGCCTACATATGTCAAGAAGATTATCATATTTCAGAATCATAACTTCAACATCTATGGTGTACTTTCGGAAAGCAGTCTCTGACTGTGTGAGCTAACACTAGGTAAAACTTCAGGGGAAAATTAATCACAGATAAAAACAGGACAGAATGATGAGCTTTGATCAGAATGTCCCCTAATGATGAGTGTGTATGCCAGGTCCCGCTTTAAGTGACAATTGACACGTGCATCTTTTCTAAATAGTTCAAATTACTGTGAGAAACCCCGAAATAAGGTTAAAACCCACCATCATGTACAAAGTTAAAAGGATTAAAAAACCCCGCTCGCTCCAAAGGCCAAGCGCTAAAGGTGAAACTGACATACTGAAACCTACTTCACTCCAATGTGCCAGTGCATAAAAGCTTTCTTGTTGGAATCCTGCAGGGGCAAAGTATCAAAAGTCATCCCGAGTAAAATAACATTACCTAGGGTTCTAAGGATGATAGGATAAAGCACTCATAAAAATTAAGCCCTTCAAGCTTTGACCCACACGAAAGGCCCATAAAGCCCTTATGCTGTAAAAACCAGCTTACTGAGGTTGCTCGTTTTCTCTCGATCCATGGTAACCCTACTACTGCAGTGAGACTTCTTAGGATAAAGCTCCTCATAATACAAAGAACCTCTCACAGCAAGCATCTCTAAGTGCCGGTCCTCATCGGTCCCCGTCATTGGCTATATTACAGTCCTTACAGAGTTTCACTACTACAATTCTACCACAGAGGCACTTAAGCTGAGACAATTAGTTCAAAAGAATGAAAGCTTCCAATAAAATTTCAATAGAGCTATTTCACTAGCCAGCACCCCCGTGTTCAAACAGCAGTACAAAATGAAGCTCAAATGAGAAAGATGTGATACAGATCTGGTGTTTGTGACATAGCTAAGGCAACCAATATTAATGTGAAGAGTAGAATTGATTGAGCTCGTCCTGGAGGCCTTCCAAGCACTTTTCTCACACTTTGGTTTAATGGAAAAAGAGATGCAATGAGGAGTGGATAGCGATGGAGATGGATGAACACCATAAAGGCAAAAAGGTAGAAAATGATGAAGGCCAAGAGCCCTAGCTGAGAACTAAATAACAGAATCAGTGAAGTTGATCCAAAAAAGCCAACAGTAGCGACCTAAAGTTAGGTCGACTGGGAGATGATGCGTGGCAGAAAATGTGCCCTGTCCATATACAACCTACGTGCCCAACAGCTGGAAAATGACTCCCTCTCTTCGACATCTCTCGAGCAGATAATAGGAAACACAAACCTGAATATGCTGAGGGGTCACATGTGAACATGTACAAAGGAAGGAGGGGTAAAGACATGCCACTCCCTCTAACCAAAGAAAAGACAACTGGCAGAGGTCCAACCCCCACTTTGAAGTTTGTGCAAAGACTCTACGGCAGTAGAGTGCTGCTGCTGAAGATCCTCAGAATGTTCCCCAAGCCCTCAGAATGGCAATATCAATGTCGAACACAAGAAGATCCTCGACATCTAATGAAGCCTGGGGAAAGATATTTCAGGGCTGAAGAAACAGGTGTCTCAACATCTGGAAGCTGAAAAAAGAAACCAGAAACGTGGGAGTCGTGTGTGGGGTTAGATTAGCCCACTCAAGGACCTGAAAGGAGGCAGTCCCCCTCTGGAACATAAGTGAAGATGTGAGTGGCCCCCTTGAGATTAGAAGGAGCCCCATGGGAACCTGTACAGCCCCAGAAAGAAAGTCTCAATAAAATTCTCTGGAGTATGACATCCAAGACCTTCTTAGAGTTCTCTCACGTACAGCATCCAAGACTTTTCTGTCTGACGTATAAAACATGGGCATGTCATTCCTCATCCCCTTCTTCTCATCTTCACCCGTTGCCATCAGCCCTTCGCAGTTACCATCTCCTCATTGCCATCATCTGTTGCCAGCCTTCATTAGTGCCCTCTTTCCTGCACTGTCACCATTATCTGATCCCTCCTCAAATAGGAGCTGACTGCTGCTATTGGTGGTCATCTCTGCTGCAGACAACTCCTTACACTACTTATCTATTGAGAAACCAAGTCATTCAGTATATTTTCCCCCCCTCCATTCCTATTTTGAGTTCCATTTACAGCCCCAAAAAGGCTATATTTGGATCATTGTCATGGCACCACCCGACAGAGCTGGGGTGCCACCCGAGAGACTTCAGTGGGCACCACTCGAGAGAGTCGGAGCACCACTCGAGACAGTCTGTACCTGAAAATATGGCACTGACTTCCCTCGTTCTTTATCCCACACATTCATTCCTTCCGACACTCTGGTACTCGCTTCAATATTCTTCTCTCCTTTCTCCATCCTCTCCACTGCAGTTCACACCCAACGAGGAGGATATTATCGTTCGCAGCTCCTACATCCACTCCACTTCGCATTTTTCAGACTACATCATCTAGTGTCAGTCCTCTTCACTTGGCATCATTATCAAGCTTCATTTGCAGCAAGTTCAGGCCGTTTGCAACAGGTTACACTCTCTTTATTAGCCCTACATCAGATACCTGCGTTTTTTGTGTTTTCTTCACTCCTAAAGGGCTACCCAGTAGTCCCCTGTCTGCAGCCATGTACAACAAGATCATCAAATATTCTTGTGTTTTCTTCTCCAACCGGCTGTCCATCAATCGCCTTGATAGCAATCATCATCTCGGAGAAATTTCAGCATATCCTTCATCTCTAACAAGTTTTGAGGACTACATTTCACTCCCTCTACCACCAGCTGTCCTTTCCTTTGCACTTCAGCATTTACCTTCGATATCCTACAACCAAAGGACTGCATTTCGCTCCCTTTACTGTGCAGATTCCCTATGGGTGTTGCTCCCTGATTCAGATGGGACAGTGCAATTATCTTCAGAGCTTCGGCTCTGCTATATCAACTTCATTCACTTAGCATTATTCAATGATTCATCATTCATCCTCTTCTTTTGTGTTTTCTGAATTTCTCTTTTTTCTTTGTGTTTTCCATATACACTATGTTTCTCCCCACAAATCCTACTGTCTCTCTTGTTTGCTTTCACAGTAGTCATATTTTGACATGTATCATAGCATACATGTTATTTGACATTATCATCATCTAGACTAACTATGTTTTATTCCAGCACTGTCACCCCTAATCCCATCAGCTGTATTTCAGCTCTCAGCCCCTAGAACAGCCCCCAGACTGTTGTGTTTTACCGCACAAATTGTTGCTGCCCTGAGTATTTCACTTTTAAGTAGCAAAATTTTTCTTTGCCCAACTAGCCAACCTTATATGAGCTTAAGTTTTAGCTTTTCTATCATCCACACTTGCATGATTGAGTCCATGAGAAATTTTCTTCCCAAAAAGTAGTGAAGCAGCCTTGTATTTGGCATATCAAAGATAGACTTCAATTCAATCATTTGCAATTTTTCCCTCATTTGGTCCTATGAGCAACATATAAAAAATGCATGAAGTACCAAGCATGTGGCATCTATTTTAAACCATACAAGACTTTATTCAGCTTGCATACCTTGTTGTTGTCTCCCTCATACACAGCTGTGTTTTCATCTCTGCCATACATATTGCATTTCAGCCTCGCTGCCTTCATTTCAGTCTCTATCTGCTGCGTTGGGCTGCTGCACCATAAAGTCTGCTGCATTTAAGCCTCTGCTGCCACCAAGCAACCCTTCTCCAGCCTCAGACATGATGCATCTGGTAGTCCTCTACTGTCATTGTTTTGCCATGCCTCTTCTTCAGCATCTAGCATCAAGCATCAGGGCTTTGCTGCACTAGTTATCCACTCTAGAGGACAAAACTCCCCTTCAACCCACCCGCATGAGTGGTTGTAAGGGCTCTTTGTGAGCATCCATCACATCACACCTCATACATATTATATTTTCCCTACAAACCCTAGTGTTTCCTCACACGTGGCATTATTTGTAAAAAAAGAAAAGAAGAGCAAGAGCCTTCCTATCATTCCATTTGGGCTCCCTTTTTGGGTCTCAGAGGTGGTGCTAAGCTATCTCAAATAAGTGCCACGTTTATTGACTAATTTTCTTTGACTCTTGTACAAAGCCAAAAAAAGGTCCTTAGTAAAGTCTTTTATGGACAACATCCATGACTTTTCTTAAAGTTCTCTCATGCACAACGTCCAAGACTTTTCTTAAAGTTCTCTTACATACATGTTTCTAGCTTTGAAGTTATTTAAAAGGACATCATGGGCCAATCATTCCTCATCCCCTCCTTGTCTTCACCAATTGCCCTCAGCCTTTGCCATCTCATCACTGTCATCAACCTCCAGCCATCAGCACCTCTCTATTGTTCCATTGCCATAATTTTCCAATACTGCTCGTGATCACCCCCACTACCAAGCAATTCCTTTTCCATAACTCATCATAATCTAGACTAGCTGTGTTTTGCTCCAGACTGCAGCAACACTACCACCATTTTGGCTCCCAGTCGTAGAGCAACCCAAAGAAAGAAGGCTGTGTTTTGCAGCCATACCAGCAATACAACTGGCCATTGCCCTCATGATGCTCGGTTTTTACCTTAGCCTACCTCGTTGCCATCAAGTTGTTGTGCTCTGTTGCTCCACCTACCTTACTTTGTCTTGGTAGCATGATCACACATCATGAACTACAGCACGAAGTTGTCATGAGGATGTGAAATTTTTTAGATGCTTCAATCTTGCTAGTAACATTTGATTATTGTAATAATCAAATGTGCAAGGTTAAAAGGCACATGTGAAGCACATGGCAATTATTTCATGGGTATAGGCCAAGGACCTTGAGGAGGCAATGGATGTCAATGGCAAAAGTTGCGACAAGTTATGTCAACTAGGTTTTGGTTGTCAATTGATGCCAGTTCTAACCCTAGGATAGTTATTTGGCCATTAAGTGTCAATGGTGACACTAGGGACTAGGCATTAATCAATTAATTAATGCTAGTCTAAGGGTCAACGAACGTTGGGAACCACTTGGGTTTGCAAACGGCCTAGCCAATCAAATTGTGAATAGGCACAATTAATTTTGGGCAGTGTCAAAAGGACTGAAATTAATTTTCAGAATCAAAATCAATTAATTGGCTGGAAAATGGAATTAGAGGGCTGCCACTTGGCAAAAATGCCCATGCAATGGGAAAGAAGGCTATTTGGGGCTGAGAGAGAACCATTCAATGTATTCAGCCTGAGAGATAGAGAGAGAGAGAATAGGGAGGGCACACGTGATGGACAACAAGCTAAAAACGTTATTGTTGGGCCTTGAAGGCAAAATGAGACTAATGACCACCAAGAGAAAGAGAAATTTGATGACCAATTCAAGAATTGGATGACAGCAGCAACAAATCTCTTTGCGAAATTGGCAAAGGATCCTCAATTTGTTCAATTCTTGAATGCTCCTAAGGACAAAGACAAGAAGAAGAAGTCATTCTCTACACCTTCGGGACAGCAAGGTGCACCGAAGATATTGTGAAGAAGACTGTGGAGGCACTACTAGGGTCTGCACTGAGGAAACACAATGTAAACGACAATGACAAAAGCGCAACGAGACAAACACAAAAAGCAAAACTCAAACCTTAAACGAAAAACTCAAAACTCAAGCACAGAAACTCAAACACAAACAAAAGAAGGGATAGAAAGAACACAACTCTGAAGTGAATGAATGTTGTAAATGAAAGTAACAGTATACAATGTGCCCAAGGGTAGAGTAGTGTGTCGAAGAGTGACGTCCACCGGAGACAGATCCCAAGTCTTTGACCACCAGTCGAAGTGTAGGATGAAGAGGAAGCTGCAAACCCAAGTGTCACAAGGGCCTGGAGCACCAAATGTAAGCAGGACAGGTGTGGAGGAGGGCTAGCAGTAGTTGCTTATTGTGGAGGAAGCTGTCACCTGATGTGGAGGAGCACTAGCACCTCTCGCCTAGGGAAAAAACACCAAACACAAGTTGAAGATGCAATCGCCAAGGTGTAGCAGCTGTAAATGCAAGTAGACGAGGGTCAGAAAATTATTGCCAATGCTAATGGAGGAGCGCTAGATGTAGAGGAAGGTGTCACAACACTCGCTTGAGTTGGCCAGTCACATGTATATGGATTAATAGCTAAAATCTGCACTCAAGGGTGTGAAACCTGCACAGAAAAAATTGAGACTGAATGGGAGCAACATGTCTATTTATAGATAAGGATGGACCCTCCCAAATTAGAGTTTCACTAAACTCTCTCAAATCGCTCCTTTTTTTAGGGTTTTCATTAAATTAAGCTTGTTTTGGGAGTGTTTAAGTGGCTAATCAGCATGGAATGCATTTCTTAGCTCAACACCCCCTCTAAGGCCCAAAACAGGGTGAGAAAGAAAGGCCCGCTCATTTTTCCCGAGACATCCCACCCCAAAGTAGCTAGGACATCAGACAAAGGGTGTAAGGTGGCTGCCCCCACTAGCCTACCAAGACTACAGAGGCAATGGTTATCTTACCAAGGGAGCCCAAGGAATCACCCCAGAGAGGACAGGCATCGGACAAAGGGTGCTCATCAGCTACCCAATGGCCTACCAAGCCAAGGAAAGTTAATGTCGAGGACAAGAGCCGAAACTTGTAGAATACCAAGAAGGATAGAAGACCCCTCCCAACCTTGAATGTCGATGATGGAGAAGGAAGAGGAGCCAAATGTCGGTCTTCGTGTGATACCGAGAACCATGATGAGAAGAAGCATCCCAACTGAAAAAGCTAGGTAGAAGTTACCGCCATGATAGCATCAAGAGAGATGCTATACAATCTGCCTCGAGAGGAGAAGAAGCCTCCATGCTGGGAGAAGAGTAAAACTCCTAAGAAGATAAAACCATGAAGGGAACGGTGCGCATCCCATGTCTCCAACCCAAGTAGGACTAGACAAACTTGTATGTTAGCCTTGTAGTGAAAACAAATTCTGCAAAAGAGAGCAAGATCTGCAATCACATATGTCAATAGTGAGATGCTCTAAAAACAAAACTGAAATAGAAAAATTAACAAAATGAACAAGTGCAAGAATGCAAAGGTGTATGTGTGTGTAAATGCAGCAAAAGACTTAAAAATAAAAGGAAAAAAGACAAAACACCTATGGGCCCAACTCTATCACCTAAAATCCTAATAGTGCGATAATGAGAAAAAGCTAATAGGGTGGCCACCATCACATTCGCCCATGAGCAAGTTTGACGAGGTGGTGAGGTAGTCCTAGATGAAGGCAAATGTGATGTGGATGCATAAAATGCAATGGGATCAATGCTAGCAAACCAATCAGTCAACCGGTTAAGAGTAGAGAAGGATGGCTGCTGAGGTTGTGCGTGTACCACATGTCCAATAACCATGGGGGCTGAAGGAACAGATGGGGAAGCAACGGGAGGCGTAGCCCCACTAGACTGTGTAGTAGTAGTAGTCTATTGTGGTTGTCTAGAAGGAAGACCTTGCGCTTTGGTACAACACTCCTTGTCCACTTGGCCCAACCTCTGATAGTGTGTGCAAAACCTATTTTTCCTGGAAATTTGCTGCCAAAGGGGTCGTGTTTTTTTATTTCCGTCAAAGGAAGTGGTATCACCCTTGTTTTGGCTCGCCTTTAAATCTTGCGAGTTCTTGCCACTGCTGGTTTTTCCTCCCGAAGAAGAGGCAACCAACCCTCGCCCCTCTGAATAGATGTGAGTGGAGGACTTCTTGTGGACTTGATCATGCAACCTCGCATAACACAAGAATTGACACTCAAACTCATAGAAGGTCGGCAATCTAGGCAATGAGATAATATGCTAGATAAAATGGAAGTATTTGTCGGGCAACTTGTTCAAGAAGAATATAAACCGATCGTCATCTGACTTCGAAGAGCTAGTAGTGGCAAACTCAGCTAGTAACTGCCGATATTCAGTCAACTTGACTTTCAAATCATCCCCTTCCTAGATGAAAAACTCTTGAAGCTCAAAATCGATGTTTATATGCCGAGTAGGATCTCTAGCCGCATAGCGATCAATGAGATGACTCCAATATTTCTATGCGAGAGGGAAGTACTGTAATAACTGAGAGTGAAACTCGAGAAGCAAACCCTACATCAACTCAACATTGGCTGTGGCATTGCAAGCTCTCCATTGACGGATGTAATCAGCGTGGGCTAGGTGAGGATCAGGCATAGACTCGAGACCAACAATGAGGTCCCAAAGATAAGACTCAAGCACTTACTGCATATAGTTCAACCAAGTGGTAAAATTTGACATGTTGAAACGAGTCTTGTCCGTGAAGGCATTCTTGGCCAATGCAAATATAGTGGCAGTGGTTGAATAAGGTGGATAGGATATGTAGTGCGGTGGAAAGGAGCACACTTGGGAATGGGTCCCAAAGTGCCCACCTGGTGTACAAGAAGTGTCCACAGTGGATCCAAATGTGTACATGGGATGACTAGGCATAGGCAATGTCGCCGCATGAGGACCCCATGGTGGAGGGATAGGGAGACATGGAGCAAAGGATGGAAATCCCTTCATAGAAGTGACCCATGGAAAGTGTGATGATGCAACATAAGCAAAGGATGGAAATCCCTGCATCTAAGAGATCAAGATGTGTTTGTAGCTAGGGATAGTAAGGGGGATGCCCATCACAACCATCCCAATGGAAAAAGATGTGTCTATGACATTGTGATTCAATTACAAGTCATATTGTGTGCCTCGAGCAAAGACTAGCACTCTACAATACCCGCAAGATACTCTTTATAAGAGCACCAACTCTGATACCATGTGAAGAAGATTGTGGAGGCACTGCTAGGGTTTGCACTAAGAAAACACAGAGTATACGACCACGACAAAAGCACGACGAGACTAACATAGACACAGAAAGCAAAACTCAAACCCTAAGCGCAAAACTCAAAACTCAAACACAAACAGAAGAAGGAATAAAAACAACACAACTCTGAAGTGAACAAATACTATAGATGAATGTAAGAGTATACAGTGTGCAAAAAAGCAGAGCAATGTGTCGAAGAGTGACATCTATCGAAGACGGATCCCAAGTCTATGACTGCTAGTCGGAGTGTAGGATGAAAAGGATGTTGCAAACGCAAGTGTCACAAGGGCCTAGAGCACCAAACGCAAGCAAGACAGGTGTGGAGGAGGGCTAGCAATTGTCGCCTACTGTGGAGGAAGTTGTCGCCTAATGGAGGAAGCTGTCGCTTGATGTGGAGGAGCACCTACACCTATTGCTTGGAGAGAAAACACCAAATGAAAGCTGACGATGCAGCCACCAAGGTACAGCAATTGTAAATGCAAGCAGAGGAGGGTCAGAAAACTGTCGCCACTGCCGATGAAGGAGCGCTAGATAGAGAGAAAGGTGTGGCAAAAGTCGTTGGGGCTAGACAACCACATGTGTATGGACTGATGGCTGAAATCTGCACTCAAGGGTGAGAAACCTGCACAAAAAGGATTGAGACTGAATGGGAGCAGCCTATCTATTTATAGATAAGGATGGACCCTTCCAAATTAGGGTTTCATTGAACTCTCTTGAACCGCTCCCCATTTTAGGGTTTTCATTAGCTTGTTTTGGGGCTATTTAAGTGACTAATCAGCATGGAATGCATTTCTTAGCTCAACAGATAGTGTCAATGCCTTCACTTGAAGCACCCAAAGAAGCCAATGAAGAAAAAACAGTTGGTACCTATGGGGCAAGGTGTGCAAATGCAAGGCCATCATGGAAGTGCCAATCCAATGGTTTTGGGCAGCCGTGCATGCATGCAATGTTGGGGCAACCAAGATACTTTGGTGGTAGCACGATTTTTCATGCAATGGTTGGACAAGGACTGCATATGGGAATGTATATCACACTCCCTATGGTATGCAGCAGCCAACACATGGTGTGCAAGGCCCAATGTATTTGGGTATGGCTGGAAATGTTCATAATCCTATGTATAGCAACATTGGTTTGATACCTTGGGCACACAGTAGTATGTTTGGTAATGGATTTGCCTCCCCCAATGCTTACAGAGCTCAAGGAATAAGTGTTGGTCATGCAAATGCTTCGTTTGGGCTTGGACATGATGTAAATATAGCACATGCACCCTTTTTGCAACAGCCATTGTATGACAACTTGACTCCCAAAGAGGCAACAAAAGACTATGATGAAAGTGGAAAAGAAGTGAAGTTTGGGTCCTTCAATGGTGAACAAGATAGGCTAAAAGCTTTGACTTTCATTCAAAAGTTTGGTGCAGCCTATTCAAGGGGAAACTTCATTGAATCCTCTGAAAGTTAAAAGGCAGTCATTGGCTTGAAAGGGAATACATTGCTATGGAGGTCCACGCTCTTAATGCAAGAAAGAGCACCATCAATATGGATGCAATTCAAGCAAATGTGTGCATCGAATTGGTTAACAAGCATTCTTGAGGTGAACATCATGACAACTTGGAATAAGCTTAATGCAAATAAGCTTGATGGAATAACCCATCTAAGCATCAGAGAGGATGAGATGGAACCCATGGGGAAAGTTGAAATGGCGTACAAAGGCCATGCAAAGCTTGTTACACAGCTCATTGGAAAAATTTGGTTGCACATTCAAGGGTATGTGGAGAGCGAAGAGTTTTTTATTGCTCCACTTGACGGTTGTGATGTCTTGCTCGGTATGCCATGGTACCACCGCCTACATACAGTGATTGACTCACATGCCAAAGTGATCACTATTCAGCATAAAAGCAAGACCCATACACTTAATGTAAGGTAAAAGGGAAATCTGTCCCTATTGTATCGGCTACTGCCATTTCAAAAGTAATGAAAAACACCTTTCAATATACTTGGTTTAAACTAAGGATAAGCTTGATAATGAAAATGTTGAGAACATGTCAAAGTTAAAGAAGGATCACGTTTCATTTATGAAAATGTATGCTGATTGCTTCTCTCAGTCACTTTTGCAGCAACTACTGCACTTGAATGGCCTAAAGATCATGGCATAGATCTTATTCTTGGAAATAGCCCACCTAATAAGCCACCCTACAAAATCAATGCAGCCCAACAAGAGGAGACTATGAACCAATTGAATGAACTATTAGAAAAAGAGCTAATTCAGTCCAAGTCATCTCCTTTTTATTCTTCAGTGCTTTTGGTATAGAAAAAGAATGGTCCATGGTATATGTGCATTGACTATCGTACTTTAAACAAAATCACGATAAAAAATCCATTTCCGATCCCTCCAATCGATGATGTTATGGATATATTGCAAGGGCCAACTGTATCGATTTGAAAAGTTCGCATCATCAAATATGCATTAGATCGGAGAATGTGCCTAAAACAGCTTTCAAGTCATCTTTTGGGTTATATGAGTTTCTTGTCATGCTTTTTGGACTTACCAATACTCCTTCCACTTTTAATTGAATGATGGATTACATCTTCATACCACATGGAGGATTTATGGACACTTTCCTTGATGACATGATTATCTACTCAAAGAATGAGGCAGAGCATAGAAAGCATTCGGATATTGTGTTCAATGAGCTACATAAGCATAGACTAGTCATAAATGATAAGAAAAGTGAATTCTTTTTGCATGAAATCCACTTTTTGGGGCATATTGTATCGGCAGATGATGATATTCATATGGACCTTGCAAAGATTGAGGCAATATGATCATGGCCACCACTGAAGTATATCCATAAGATCCATAGCTTCTTGGATTTATATTCTTATTACATGAAGTATGTACGCGGGTTTGTTGAAATTGCATCTCTATTGTATGCTTTGCAAAAGAAAAATTTGCCATTTAGATGGACACCTGTGGAAATTTCAGTATTTGAAAAGTTAAGGAAAAGATGACTTCAAATCCTGTGCTTATGTTGCCCGATCCAAGGAAGTCATTCATGGTTTAGTGTGATGCAAGTGAAACAGCATTGGGACTATTTTAATGTAGGATGGCCAAGTTGTGGCTTATGAGAGTCATCTTTTCCATGATGTAAAGAGAAATTTGCAAGTCTATGAGAAAAAGCTCTTAGTTGTAATTCATGCACTATCTACGTGGAAACATTACTTGTTAAGGGTTGATTTTACAGTGCAAATAGATCATCTGACATTGAGGTACTTTTTAACATAGACAAAGTTATCACAGAAGCATATGAGATAGGTAAATTTTCTCTCTCTATTTCATTTTCATATTGTATACGTTGACGGTAAGAAGAATGTTGTGGCTAATGCATTGTCATGTAAGCCACAAATTTCAACCATCAGCATGGTTTGTCACATAGAGTTGGATGCCACGAAAGAAAAATATATTGCTAATTCGAATTTTGCTAATGTTTACAATCAACTTTCCCATGGCCACAGGCATGAGTACTTTGTGCTAAGAGATGGATTTCTAATATTTTTGCAACACATCTTAAATATCATGATATGCCAGAGTCGATCGTCAATGATCGAGATCCTCAAATGACTTATTTATTTTGGAAGGAGTTGTTTGAGAATATGAATACCATGCTGAAATTCTCATCATCCTTCCATCCGCATACAGATGGTCAATCCGAAGAGGCAATTCCAATGTTGGATCTTCTGAGGTACTATGTACCAAACCATAAGACATAGTGGGAGCAATATTTGCCATTGGTTAAGTTTGCATACAACAACATAATGCATAGTTCCACTAGCAAAGCTCCATTTGAGATTGTTGAAGGTGGCAAGAAAGTACCACCTATCTTGCACACTAAAGATAAGATCTTTGAGGCTAATCGTTGTGTGGAAAACTTGGATGCAACCTATGCAAAGATGAAGTATGCACTTCAAAGATCACAGGAAAAGCAAAAAAATGTAGTCGATCGCCATAGACATGCTTTGCAGTTTGCAGAGGGTGATTATGTGGTGTTGCATTGTGAAAAGGCAAGGTTGAAAAAGATGAAAGGAAAAGAGAGGTTATATCTGAAGTTAACTATGAGATACTATGGGCCCTTCCAAGTGTTGGAGAAGATCGGCAATGTTGTATGTAGGCTGAAATTACCTCCGCATTGGTAGATACACAATGCCTTTCTTGTCAATTTATTGAGGCCTTTTCATGGTGATGTGCCAGAGGATATATCTGTTGAAATTCAACGGTCAACCTAAGGTTGAGGAGCAAGATGAGATCTTGGTACTTGAGCAAATCTTGGAACATAAAGAAAGAAAAGTCAAGGTAAAAGTTTCTAGAAAATATTTGGTGAAGTTTCAGAACTATTCACCAATGGATACAAAGTGAATGGAAGAGGATGACTTGGAAGACCATCCTCTCGATCGTTGCAACTTTACCTAGATGCCTTTCAGTTAGAGCCAACATTAGATCGAGCTCAATCAGGTCCAGTAAAGCAAGGGTCCAGAGCAGTGCTAGATGCTCAAGGAGGAGGTAGCACTTCCACTCCACCAATTATAGGCAACTCTCATAACTAGTGGATCTCCGTTGTATTCAGCATGTTGTAATCAATTTGGGATCACATTTGCAACAGTTAGTGATCAATTTTCAGATAAGTTTATGATCAGTTTATGCTCGGTTTTCAATGGTTATCAGCCAGCTCAATGGACAGCACCATGATGATTGAATGCTATTGACAATTCAGCCATGGTTTATGCTAAGTATATGCTTTAGTGTGGTTGTGTGTTCAAAACAGTTGAGAAACATAAGTTATGGATGTATCCAATGGGTCTCTAGTAACAATTCTAAATTGTTTTTCAAATTTGTCATATTTATGCTAGCTGAAAATTTTCACACAATACAATGCAATCGTCGAGGACTATTGCAACAATTTCAAGGGGGAGGTTTGCCACAGGGTCGTGAAATTTTTTAGATGCTTTAATCTAGCTAGTAACATTTGATTAATTTAAAAATCAAATATACAAGGCTATAAGGCACATGTGATACACATGGCACTAATTTCATGGTTATAGGCCAAGGACCCCAAGGAATTAGTAGATAACAAAGGCAAAAGTTGTGACAAGTTATGCCTAGTGGGCTTTGGCTATCGGTTGGTGTCAGTTTTGACCCTAAGATAGTTATTTGGCCATTAAGTATCAATGGTAACACTAGGGACTAGGCATTAATTAATTAATTAATTAATGCTAGTCTAAGGATCAATAAAGACTAGGAACCACTTGAAGTTGCAAATGGCCTAGCCAATCAAATTGTGGATGGGCACAATTACTTTTGAGCAAGGTCAGAAAGGCTAAAATTAATTTTCAAAATAAATTAATTTTAAAAATTAGTCAATTGGCTAGAAATTGTTGAAAAATGGGATTAGAAAGCTACCACTTGGCCAAAATGCCCATGCAATGGGGGAGAAGGCTATTTGAGGTTGAGAGAGAGCCATTCAGTGTATTCAACCTCAAAGAGAGAGAGAGAGAGAGAGAGAGAGAGAGGGAGAGAGAGATGTTGCTGGTCATTTCCCTATGCGGAATTCAACCTTAGTAGTAGGCGATAGCCGCTAGAGACCTCTAGAAGGCAAGTGATAGCAAGGAGACTCTCACCAAGGGCTGGCAATAGCATTGTTGATTAGGCGACAATATTTATGGGACCTTAGGACAGCAGGCGACTGCATTAAATGCAGAATTGATAGGGCAGCAATCAGTTTTGGGACTTGAAAAATCTCAGATTTCTCTCTCATCTCAACATTCTCTCACCTTCTCCATCTTAATTTCTAAAGATCTCACCATTTCTCATCCAATTGAAGGTGTTCTCAGTTAGATTTGGTGGAGAGCAATGAGAATTGTGCTATAAACCCTAATTCTCTACAAAAATTAGAGTTTATTGGCCACCTTGGGACCCACGCCATCAATGAAGGCATCATATACTGAAGTCAAAAGCTGAAATTCAAGGAATTGTCAAGGATTTCAGATGCCAACCCCAATTGATTTGAGCTAGCATTTGGCTAGTTTGTGGTTCCATTTGTACAAGTCCTAGGTGAAGATCAAGGAACAATTGGCCCGAATTGCTTGCTAATCAATTGTACAGAAAAGGGCTTACAGATCAGTAGAGGAGACTATGGAATCTCAGCTTGTATCCAATCCATTAGTAATTCAAGTTAAAGAAATACCGCAAGGGGCTCCAATTTTGGGGCCAACAAGGTATCCAATGTCCAAGATTATGATGGTAATGTGTACATTTCAGTTTATGCTCATTTGTTAATTGTTGTAATTAAGTGCTTGATCAGGCGACCCTCTCCAAGAAGGCAGGCTAGTTTTATCAAAGCTACCTACATTGCCATTATTGCTACCTAGTATGCCTACATCAAATTTTTTGAGAATAAGTGCCAAAAGTGAGACACCACTTCTGAACATTGAGAAGAATGAACAATGAAAGAGAGAGTACAAGTACAAAGAATAATGAATAGGCAATGGAGTCCATAACACAAGACATGAGATGTACTATACAAACCACACAATTGATGGCACATGTGGTGACCAGTAGTAGCTCTAGTAATGGATGTGATCCAATACGACAAGAGTGGAGGAGAAGTGGAGCATATATAGGCCTAATGACAAGACCCAAGACAAATGAGCTGCCCAACTATCCATAATGGCACCTATCATGGATGATTGATACCACAAAAATAAATCATGCCCCCCTCACACACCCAGGCCCATACCAACAATAAACATGTGCCAGAAATCTGCAAAATCATAGAGCATATAGCAATCACAAGTGATGCTTGAAGAAGATGCTCAAAGTACTCAAATTCACCACCAGAAATACTCCAAGATTCCAGCTTTGGATCATGACACGCAGTTTAGAAGCATCTAAAGAAGCAGCACCAAGTCAATATCGACCATACTCAAATCCCAATCACAAAAAGTGGAAATATGTTCATCATGAACAGCACTGCAAAAATCACACCATGGCCATGGAATCTGGATTTCCCAAACTCAGCCAAACCGCTAAAATGTCCCACCATGTGGGAACTCACTAGAAGCAAACAACTCTTTGTGCCGAACCATCCCATCATGGACCTGAAAATCAAACCCACTCCACAGCTTGAACCATCAAATTGTGTCAATGCATGTGAAAAGCCTCCCTCACAGACCGCTTGCATCAAATAGATGTATGGGAGGCATCAGCTTTCCCTAACCTCCATCCTCTCACAATCACCCCTAATTGGCCCAAGGATATGTGAAGATCACTATTATAGGACAAGGGCATGCTCACTCCATGCCACAACGGCACTGGAGGAGAATAGATGTTGTGGTAGAGGAGAATCGAGATCAAGGATTGCCAGAACTCATATATGCAAACCCACAAGGCACCACTCCAACCTATCCATGTTATAGAAGTCCGCTTCCCTATGCACAACCCATTCATCTATTTGGTATCCCATTTGACAAGAATTGCTCCTTTTCCACTTGATGCCTTACTTTTTATTACATATGCTCTGAACAGCAACAAATTGGGCCCAAACTTGGGGATGCTTCTGCACTTTTTGGTGGTACCTCTGTATGAGCAGTTATCTGATGGTTGGAAACAATAATGATTTATTTGGTATGTCGTTTGCAAGACATAAGTTGGATGGGTTAAACTGTCCTATGTAAGCATACATAATACAACATGTATTAGTGGCAAAGAGGCTTTTGGGATGTGGTCATTTTCATTGTATGAAGGCTTGCAGAGGCAACGGCAATGCATTCATTGGTTCATCTAGAGCCACTACTACCCCCACTGCTGCATAGCAATCGCACTGGACGGTAAGGATGGAATGCTCAGGCACATGCTCTTTATCATTGAAGCGTGCAATTACATATCATTCGTGTATATTTTTCCAATAGTGCTTCAGATGCACTTGCATCTATCTAGTAGATTTAGTATGAGGCATTTACATAAATAGTTGGATTCAGTGAAACTGTTTAATAGCGCTTCCAGTACACTTGCACCTATCTAGTATATTCAGAATTAGGCATTTTTTTCAGCTTGTCTACACAGGCTTGTGTACACAGTACTTGCAGACCTTCCAGATTCTTATCAAGGATTTGCTATTACATTAAGGCTGGTAGACAAAGGGATGCCAACTTCTATACTTAGATGAGCTAGTACCTCTACTTTCTTGTTTTCTCAAATTGAGAACTGTAGTTATTATTCTTGAGATTGTTATGTGTCCATCAATTTGCCATTATAACATTCATCATTATTAGGTGTAACAAAGTAAAATCAACCCCTTGTTCCACTCACAAAAACAGTGCAGACATAAATTCATTGACAACCAGAGGCAATTGACATCGTAATATCGATAAAACAGTGCAAACATAAATGCATTGACAACCAGAGGCAATTAATATTGTAATATACATAAAACAGTTAAGGCCCCACAATATATATAAAGCACATGTAGCCAGAGGCAATTGAAGTTGTACTATATATATATTTCAGGCACAGCAATATACAAAGCACATGTGGTAATGTGGTGTAAAAGAGAAGACAGCATACATCCATGTAACAGTGTGCATTTGTGAGTGTCTCTCTAAAAAAGATCCACCTTTTGGGGTGTAAGGGTGTAGAAGCCCTCCTGAAACTCCAGAAGCTGCTCCACCTATTCCCACTTCATCATATAGCTCCACACTTATTTGAAGAGTTTTTGAAGAGAACTAAAAACATACAACAAGAACCATCATCATTCCCACTTTGTTGCATGACTGAACACTTATTTGAAATAATAGAATAACATAGAATGAGAACCATCATCACCCTTTCAACAACCCTAGAATGATTTCTTTGTTGGGTAAATGCAGATTGAGAGCCATTGATACAAATTTCAAGTATAATAATGAAAGTAGCCATTCATCCAGCAAAATATTAACAAAATGCTAAAGAAAATGGTGCATTGACTTCAATACAAATGGACACATGTTGAATGTTCATTCGAAATATATGTCAGAATTCCATTGTAGTATGGAGGTTCAGTGAATACAAGGCTCGTGCACTACACTAAGAGGTATATATTTAGACTGGCCAAGTGGCATATCAAGATGGTTTACTGGACACGTAAGTGTGCCACACCAACACAATCGCAGGATATCTAAGAGGCTACAAGAAAGAACAACCCATTGAATAAATGTTAGGACTAATTAAGTACATAGGCATGGATACGTGTTGAATGTTCATTTCTTATATGTCAGATTGTAGTATGGAGGTTCAGTGAATACAAAACTGGTTCACTACACTAACAGGTATATATTTAGACTGGCCAAGTGGCATATCAAGATGCTTAAGTGGACACATAAGTGTGCCATGCCAACACAATCATAGGATATCTAGGAGGCTACAAGAAAGAAGAACCCATTGAATGAATGTACTTATGTATCCATGCCAACACAATCACAGGATATATAAGAGGCTACAAGAAAGAAGAACCAGTTGAATGAATGTTAGGACTAATTAAGGTAAATACATATAGGGTGGTTTTTGGTTTGTGTTTTGGGAATTTGACCAACTTTTTTGGGCCATGACTGCAAGGAGGCTAAGAGCACTACCACACGACCTCCATCAGAACACTAGAATCCTAATCAGCCTAAAACTATTATTGATCTGCTTCCAAAATGGTCAAGGTTAAAATTGTGACAGATTCTTTCTTTTTGGCATATTGCACATGCAAGGGACTTAATCCCCTACTATAGCAAAAATATTTAATATTGCCACATACAAGGGTTACCACCCAATTGAGCTACCAACAAGGTGTTTAATACAGCCATATGCAAGGGATTGCCATCCAATTGGGCAACCAACACCATCGTATCAACCAGAGACCAGAAGACCCCATGACATCCAACAACTAGAAAGAAAGCCCACACCATCCAAGAACTAGAAGGTGATGGTGATTGCCCACACATTGGCCAAGATTTTCCCTTCTACTCTTCAGCAATGACCACATGACCAAGTTTTTATATATCAACTATTATCAAGATGTATTGGTTCAATTATTCAAATTAATTTAATGCTTATACAGATTGGAATATGATTTGTTCACACTACTTAAGACCTATTGTTCATAGTAAGTTAGACCTATCCCTAATTAGCCCGATCACTATATTGATGAATGCAGAAAGAGATTGGCCAAAGAGAAGAAGAAAGACTTTGGTTTGGCTATCCAAGGGGTATCAACCAACAAATCAGCAGATAGTGGTGCTTCAGCCAACTTTGTGGAGAAGGATTATGTATTTCTCATATGCAATTATGATTCTTCTACGGCTGATTCAACATTTAATGCTACTGAAATGCAGCAAACACGCTATTTGGACAGTGATCCATCAAAGCACATCACTTCTAGGAAGTGCTTGTTTACCTCTTTGCATTCAGCCCCTACTAGGAAGCGTGTCACGTGTGAACAACAGCAATTATGATATATGTAGCATTGGGGCAGCCACTATTACTACTGTAGATGGTTTTGATTTCATACTTCTAGATGTCTTGTTTGTACCTAGCATTACAAAGAACTTGTTATCTATCGTTGCTTTCAATAAACATAGCTTTCAAATCATCTTTGAGGATGACAAATATTTTTGTTAGACACTTATGACCGATAGTCTCATGATGCTCTAGCAATCACTAGTCTTACACCCGCTATACAAAATGCGGAGCTTTGGCCTACCCATTATGGACATATGAGCTTTGGGAGTTTGATGGCCCTTCAGAGGTATCATATAGTGGATGCATTGCCTCTAGTGGAGACTCTACCTCCTCCTGCATGTAAGGGATGTATTTTCGGCAAGATACATAAGTTTATCTTCAAAAAGAATGGCGCAATGCATGCTGTCCGAAAAATGCAACTTATTCACTCTAATGTTTGTGATCCCATGAGGACATGTGCACTTGAGGGACCTTCTTCGTAAGTAAGGATGTCATATTTGCTAAAAATGCAGCATTTTCACATGACCAATTTTAAATGCCGGCTACACATGACATTGGTGATGTTTTTTAAGGCCTTTTACCACTTTCTTTGGAGTCCACGCCTACTGTAAATGGAAGGACAGACCTCTTACGGCAAGCTGCTGCTCCATATGCTCCAAAACAACAGGGTGTTGATGAGGGTTTGATGTATGCAGTGGAGGCAGCAGTTCAGCATGAAAGGGCTGCTATAGATGCAGCAAAAACAATCCCGAGATGGCTGCTACAAACTCTCCAAGAGAGTAAAATAGATGCCCCATTACCTCAGCACACTAGAAGGCCTACCAAGCATGCAGCACATGATGCAAGGGGGGCACACTTGGCTGATATAATGGAAATAGATGATTGTGATGAGCATGTGTTTATGAGCTCACTATTGGATGATGATGAGCCTACTTCCTTGGACGAAGCTCAACAAGATATACATTGGATATAGACCATGCAAGAGGAGTTAGACTCTATTGCCACTAACTCTAGGTGGGATCTTGTGGATTTACCACCTGGTAAGAAGGCCATTGGCACAAAATGGATTTTTAAACTCAAACACAAGGCTGATAGCACTATTGACAAGTACAAAACACAGTTGGTAACAAAAGGCTATGCATAGAAAAATTGCATAGATTATGAGGAAACCTTCCCATATGCGTATGATGAGATGTGTGATTGCTATGGCTGGAAAGTACATCAGTTGCATTAAGACAGCATTCTTGAATGGAGATTTGCATGAGAATGTTTGTGTGTCACAATCTCCAAGGTTTGTGGTTAAAAGGAAAAAGGACATGGTACGCAAGCTATATAAGGCTCTTTATGGTCTCAAACAAGCTCCTCATGCACGGTACTCTTAAATTGATGCTTATTTGGCCAGCAAAGGATTCAAAAATAGTCGGACTGCTTCCACTCTATACATTGAGAATGAAGGGGAGCGGGACTTTTTGATTATCATTCTTCATGTAGATGACATGCTACTCACTAGACTTATAGAGAAAAAAATTATAGATTTTAAGGTTGAATTAAAACATGCATTTGCTATCTCAAATATTAGGGATTCAATTCACCTAAAATCAGCATGGTATTAGCATGTCACAATCGCAATATGTGGATAAGATGTTACATAGGTTTAAAATGCAAGATTACAAACATATGTGCACTCCTATGGAGCCAAGCTTAAAGTTGTCTATGCATGATGGTGAAGAGATGTCTAATGTTGCAATTTACAGGTAAGCTGTTTACTGTCTTATTTATCTTTGCAACACATGCCCTGATATTCAATATGCAATATCTCAGGTGAGCAAGTATATGCATAGCCCACGGACCATACATTGACAAGTTGTTAAGCGAATCTTCAAATATTTGCAAGGTACTCAATGACATGCATTATTATTTTCCAAGGGGGGAGACTTGCATCTACATGCTTACAATGATTCAGATCAGGCTGCACGGTTAGGGGTTAGGGTAACTTAGAGACAATGAACAAAATGAATAATCAAGAATCAATGAATCTAAACAATACAATGCTCATGCAGTAAACACACTATATAGTGAATAAATATTGAACCTCGAACTCTCATTTCCCAAAGACCAAGCAAACGTAATGAATTGGAGAGTATATCGTACTTCAACGGATCCCAAAACGCAGCAAGGCAGCCTCCAAAGATGTCTAGCAATAGCAAACGAGGAAGTTTTCAATGCCTGGATCTGTGTCAAGCACAGAGGGGAGAAAGAAAATCTGCAAAAGCAGTCACTAGAGTGTAGGTGACAAGAAGGATGACTCAAGAATATCAAAACATAGACAGATGATGATGGCAACGGCTATGAAGATCAAGCACAGCTCCCAAAGTGAAAAACACAGCATGTGTGTGGGTCGCCTCCAGTTGAGGATGGTGATGGTGCAGCAAACGCAGCCTCAATAGGCTGCCAAGCTGTAAACGCAACCTCCTAGGTGTGGGCGCCAGCTAGCAGCAATAGTAGAGGGTAAGAACTAAGTGAGGAAGGCTGGAAACAAGCACCAAAATATGGTAGACAATGATGGGCAACTTTAGCTAAAATGTCCTCCGTGAACAAGGTGTGAGCATCTAGCACCTACAAACTACAAAAACAAGATTAGACTGAGTGGGAGGGCAAATGTCTATTCATAGAAAGTTTGGGGCCTCCTAAATTAGGGTTTACATGTGGGACACTGACACTCTCTCAAACCACGTCTATTTAAAAGAAATGGTTAAAATTCATTAATTGACTTGAGTTTTGAGGTTGTTTGATGAAAGCTAATGATAATTTAGCTCCACGTGTGGGACCGAGATATCAACCAGTGCCAAATGCAAAAGTTGTAACAAATTATACCGCATCGGTACTTGGTGTCGAAAATTGACCATTAGCATTTAATTAGCAAGAAGTATCAATGGTGACACTAGGGAATTTGTATTAATTAATTAATTAATGCTAGTTCCAAAGCTAATGAGTGCTCAACATTACTTGGGTCATAAATTGGCCTAGCATTGTCGAATGTTGGCTGATCAAATTATTTTTTTGAGCAATAACTAATTATTAAATAAGTTTCAAAATTAGTATTCTGAAAATTAATTTAATAAAGCCGAAAAATGCTGGAATTTGGATTTGGAAGGCTGCCAATTGGCAAAACTTGCCCATGCAAGTAAGGGAAGGCTGGTGGAGGCTAGGAGAGAGAGAGAGAAGAGTCATTCTAGAGGTGGAACAAGGAGGAAGCTATTACAGCCATTACCAACTGATCAAGATGGTTTCCAACCAAGGGAATCAGCTCCAAAACCAAGCAACAGCAAGGAGAGGCCCCTAGAAACTAGGCAACAGTCAAATTGTAAGCTCTTGGAATTGGACAAATGCTGTGCAGGCTGTTTCAGCAGGGCAGCAACTGATTTCTGCCATTCTCTCACAAAGAAACTCAAAATTTTCTCCCTCCTCAACATTCTCTCTCATCCTCCAACCTATTCTCATTCTTCCTCAGTAATTTCCAGTAGATTCAACCATTGGAGGTGGAGATTTTCAGGAATCTCTACTGTGAACCCTAATTTACAACAAAAATTAGAGTTTGATAGTCACCTCAAGAACTTCCAATGCCCATAACAAGCATAGCAAAGTATCCGAAGAGCCGATGGAGACAGAGCAGCAAGGGCTATGAGCTTGTAGAGCTCACCCTTATGAACCTATCAAAAGCATAGCTCCAATGGATGCATCTCCAACAATAACAATATCTTGGGTGAAAGCCACACGAGTCCCTAGTTGTGCCAAACCATGAACAAATTCTAGATTAAACACTAAACAAGGAGCTTAAAAGACTTCGACAAAAGAATCCTGATGAGATCTAGAAGAAGGAGAATGGTGTGAAGAAATACCCTAACGCTAAAACATAAATGAAAGCATATGACAAAGCATAAACTCAAAAGAACACGATTAGGGTTAGGGTAACTCAAAAACAATGAACACAGTGGAAATCTAAATGAATAACTGAATAATGAACATACAATGCTCATGCAGCAAACAAACCGTGCAAGAATGAAAATTGCACCCCGAACTCTGGTGTCTCGTGGACCGAGGAAGAGGTACTCAGCGAGTGTGTCATACTCCTAATAGATCCTGAAACATAGCACAAGCAGCCTCCCGATGCCGTACAGTAGCAAATGCAGCAATCTGTGGTGCCAAATTAGTGTTGAACAAGCAGAGGAGAGAGAAAACTGCAAACGCAACAAGCTAATTGATGTGGCAGGTTGACCACAATAAAAACACAGGTATATGTTAGATTTATTTATCCCTGTGTGTGAACACACATTATTGTGTGTAAAAGTGTGTGTTTAGGTATGAACACCTTTTGCACCACTTAGCATTTAATAAGGGTCAAAGGTGTAGGTGGATACCTTAGTCTATATATTCAGGTCCTATCACTTGTACTATTATCTCTCGTACCTCACTTATTATTATCAATCTATCTTTCAATTTGTGTGTACTCTCTCTCTCTCTCTCTCTCTCTCTCTCTCTCTCTCTCTCTCTCTCCGTGGAGTTCCATGGAGTTCCATCTGCCATAGCCTACTGATCACACACGGGAGCTCCATACCCAAAAGTGGTGTCAAAGCAGGTTTGCCTTCCTTGAGCTACACCTGTGGCTGCCCAATATTCTACCGGTCCATCTTCATGAGCTTGATACATCAAAAGAAGAAGAAAAAAAAGAAGGAGAAGAGGATCTCTGACCTGTACCTACCACCTGGCCTATCCTGTCAACACTGAGCCTGTCCTGTCAACGTTCTTCAGACGTGTACTATCCTGGCCATCGAGCCCCTACCTGTAGGCTATCACTCTGAGTTCCCTGCATACTCGTCAGACAAGCGTGTGCCCAATCAAGAAACGGCACCAGTTGTCATCGCATCAATTACCTAATCTGATGTGCACCGCTTGACACATTGACCTGCTGCCTTATGCTGTTTGTCAGGTCTTTCCTGCACCTGCTGCCACATGTTGTGCGCCACGTCACAGTCTGTCCACGCCGTCAATCTCCGGCCCTACACCACATCATCAACTTAACTACTCTACATTAGCTGCTCATCATCAGCAACATCGACTCGTCAACCCCAGCCCGTCACTACACAATTTGTCTCGACCATTCAACATTGTAGAAATAAGGTTTATTTTAGTTACTCAAAGTAAACATTTTACTTTTAGGGGCAGTTCACATGCAATTTGAGACACTTCGATTTTCATGCAAATCTTTCCAAATTTCTTCGTCAAACGTTGGGGCTTTTCACGTTCGAGTGCTTAACCATCGAATCGGAGCTTCCATCAACATGTCAAAAACCACTAGAGTAGCGCCTTTGACATTAGTCAAAAAATGAACCCATCAAGCGTCCAACACTTAGCAATGCCATCCCAAGCGGTCAACATTGAGATCAACATCGAGGGGGAATTTTAATCCCATAAAATTATTTTTATATTTAGAATAGATTAAAATTAATAATATTAAAATATTAAAAACGTGGTTGAAATTAGGCACTGGTCATGCTCTTGCATGCACTAAGACCTTTCCATCACTTATTAAATAATTGTGTGGGGTTCTCTGCCCGGATTTTAATGCACAACAAATTGTTTTTCTTTCTATTCCTTTCCTCCCGATTCACAAAGGAGTTATTTTTCAAGAGGGATTGTAACCACTTTACACATGACCTCTGAGTTGATCTTGAAAGCTATACCTGTGTATTTGGTCTCTAGTCATGTTCCCAGTGTCTCTGAGTGACATTGGCTTTTGATCAACCTCTGAACCATGTCTTACATCAGGTCCCTAAGCTTGTCGATAGACCATGTCATGACCTACCTCGTGTTATATCTCTCTTACTTATGTATCTCCTTTTGCAGAATAATTGTACAGGATTAGGCATTGCCTCTATGTTTTCGTATCACGGATTCGACCACCCATGACTTGAAGGGGAGATTTGTTAGATTTATTTATCACCATGTGTGAATGCACATTATTATGTATAAAAGTACATGTTTAGTTATGAACACCTTTTACACCACTTAGCATTTAATAAGGGTCAAAGGCATGGGCGGATACCTTAGCCTATATATTCAAGCCCTATCACTTGTACTATTAATTTGTGCATTCTCTCTCTCTCTCTCTCTCTCTCTCTCTCTCTCTCTCTCTCTCTCTCTTTCATGGAGTTCCATCCGCCATAGCTTGCTAGTCACACACAGAAGCTCCATACCCAACAATAGGATGGCATGGCACACTGACAATAGTAAAAACACAAGTATGATGACATGGCAGGCTGACGGCAATAAAAATGCAAGTATGGTGACATGGCACACTAACGATAGCAAAAATCCAAGTATGACAACATGGCAAGTTGACAGCAATAAAAACGTTAAGTATGATAACATGGCAATTCGTACATCAACCACAGATCACAAATACAATAGTTCAACAGTTCGCCAATCGTAGACGATATGGTTGACCAACAAACACAACAAAAATCGGTATAGACTCTACGATAGAGACTGAAAACAAGTGCTTGATGAATGTAGACAGCAATGAGTAGCTTCGACTAAGATGTCCTCTGCAAACGGGATGTGGGCAACGAAGCTAAAGGGCCTAGAACCTACAAAAACATACCTATTTATAAAAAGTTTCAAGACCTCATATTCCACACTATTTTGAAACTCTCTTGAACTATACACCATTTTAGAATTTTCATTAATTAAGCATTTTTTAAGATATTTAAGTGGCTAATTCAACATGTAATGCTTATGTTAGCTCAGCAACCCCTCTCAGGCCCAAAAAACGGAGCTAAATAGAAAGACCAACCCAAATTTTTAAATGTTTTTAATTTTATGTGTTTTTACCCCAAGGCATTCCACTTCAAAGTAGCCAAGCATCGGACAAAGGGTGCACGGTGGTTGCCCAATGGCCTACCAAGACTACAGAGGCAATGGTTATCTTACCAAAGAAGTCCAAATGGTTACTTTAGAGAGGCTAGGGCATCGGACAAAGAACGTACGTCGGCTTCCTAGTGGCCTACCAAGTCTTGCCACGGCAGATGGAACCACAATGAACTTTGTTTGTTTTTTTTCTTTTTTGTTTGATAATGATTATTTCCAAAAGTGGAGATGGCGATCGATTAAGTAATGGATGGGTAGACTAGTAGTGAGACCCAAAAGCTTTCACAAAATAAGCAAGCTATCCCTACCACTACTAGATGTTAATGACGAAGGAAAAGGCTAAGGATGTGTGAAGCAAATATGGTGGATATATGGAGAAGCAAAAAAGATATGCAGAGAGCAAGCAAAGCAAGCAACGGAGACTACCTTGGAGACCCCCATGTGCAATGCCACGAATATGGTTAATCTAGAGTCGACCACTCAGAAAGACCGAAAAGAGATAAGTATGCACAGATGCATGTTTATAGAACAGAATGCCAATGCGTTGGAGTTATGCAAGAGACAATGCAGGTGTGAGCATACTCATGCAAAATGCTATGTAACGATGCTACTTGGATAATGCCCTTGCAAGAGAATTGTTCACTTATCCAAGCATCCTTTTACAATCATGTCATCCTTATGATGGAGATGAAGATACAATATACAATATACAAAAATGTCTGAAAAAGAAACTACAAACAACATCCTATCACCACCAGGAGAAGAAAGCCACCCCCTCTCAAACTGGAAGGAAAAGTTGCAGGAAATCACCCTCTCCCCATCACTTTGAATAACTAGGGGAAGGATGTACCCAAGCTAATATACTACAGCACCCATCAATTAACCGTCTTGGTCAATATGTCTGCAAAGATATCGAATGAATGTACAAACTCTAGACATATGGTACCTAACTCGACGTACTCTCTAGTGAAATGGAAGTGGACCCCCAAATGCCGCGTCTATGGTGTACTGATCGAATTGCCTGCAAGGGCAACGGCACTTGGGTTATCGCAGTAGACAACGGAGGGAAAGTCGCATGGAAAATGTGAAGTGCTACCAATAAGCTCCTCAAATAAATGGCTTCCATGGTACCATCAAACAGAGTCTGATACTCAACCTTGGCCATGGAGGCCGCCACTATCTCTTGCTTACGACTCGCCCAAGAGATGGGTGTTGTGTCCAAGGTAAAGAGGTAGCCACCTTAGGATCTCCTGCCCAATCAAAGTCAACGTACACCTGTAAACATAAACCAAAATCATAAGTTAAGCTATAAAAATAGATACATGGCAAATATCTCAAAACACGAAGACATGCATTCCAATGTGATACCCTAGGTGCAATGAAATACTGACTAAGCAAACTAATTGAGTAAGCTAAATCTGGCCTAGTATGAATCAACCAAAGAAGCTTCCCTACCACAAATCCATAGTTGTCCTCGTCAGAGGGTGACTTAGGGTATCCTTAGAAAGCAATGAAATACTGACTAAGCAAGCTGAATAAGCTAAATCTTGTCTAGTGTAAATCAACCAAATAAGATTCCCTACTAGATCTATAGTTATGCCCGTGGAAGAGCTGACCTAGGGTATCCTTAGAAAGATGGACAATGTGATCAAGAGTCATGGCCGTAGGCTGTGTTTGATCCATGCAATACCAGTCCACTAACTGAAGAGTGTACTTCTACTGTGACACAAAAATACTATCCTCATATCGAACTATCTCCATCACTAAAAAACAAGACAACGAACCAAGGTCTATCACCTCGAAAGTAGAGCAAAGTTGGACCTCAATATCTACTATGGGAATAAAATCTGAGCCAGTGATAAGTAAATCATCTGTGTGCAACACAATATAGTTAATCCCCTCTAAAATAGTACAAACATATAAGTTCAGGTCATAAGGGGTAGATTGGTATCCATGAGTCTGAAGAAACTCATTTATCCTCTGAAACCAAGACCACGGTGCTTGCTTCAACCCATAAATAGCTTTCCGCAAGTGAAATAACTTATATTTCCAGTCAACAAGAAAAAATCCGAGAGGCTGCTCCATAGACTTTCTCCTCCAGATAACCGTTCAAAAAGGCACTTTTAGCATCCATCTGATAGATCGACCACCGTAGTGAGCGGCTAGCACAACCAAGAGACGAAAGGATGTCAACCACACAGTACACGAGCAAAGGTCTCTTCATAGTCAATACCTTGCTTCTATTGAAACCCTTGCAACACAAGGCAAGCCTTGTCTAAAGTCCCATCAGCTTTTAGCTTAGTCCTAAAAATCCACTTCATTCCGATGGCTTTCTTGTGGCTTAGATGATTCACCAAGGTCCAAGTCTCATTTCAATCAATATTCTCTAGCTCCTTTTCCATGGCATCTCGCCATTGGGGGTACTAAAGAGCCTCCTACTAACTTTTCAATTCAAAATACACTATATACTCAACTATAAACAGTGACGCAAATGAAGCTTGAGGTGCAAGCTGGGCAGATCTTTGAGGGCCCTAAAGAGTGGAATTCGATGGAAGGATCCTCAAATCCTGCATGGTTTGCTAGTACCAACGAGGTAATGGGTGAAACCAGCTTTCCTTCTCGTAGAGGGTGGCAGTTCCCTGATCAAACACCTAGCTACAGCAATCAATAAATAAAATTAAACTAAAATGCACACTTTACCTAAATAATCCTGGGCAATATACACCCTATTGGTCCCAAAATTGGCACCTCTTTAGGTATTTCTTTAACTTCAATTGCCAATGGAATGAGTACAAGCCGAGATTCCACAATCTCTTTGGCTGATCCAAAAGCTCTTTGCTGTACCAACAATCAGCAAACAAATTGGGCAAATTGCCCCTTGATTTTCACCAAGAACTTGCTCTGACGGAACCCCTACTAGTCTAGTATTACCCCAAATTTACAATGGATAGCCTCGCATCTAAAATATCTAACAATTTAACAAATTTCAAGTGCTGATTTCAATATATGATGCCTTCTATTGTTGGCATGGATCCCAAGGTGGCTACTAAACCCTAATTTTTGCAAAAATTTAGGGTTTATAGCAAAATTCCTCCTGCTATCCACCAAATCTGGCTAAGATCTGCTTCAAATGGCTGAGATAAGGTGAGATCTCCTGAAAAATGGGCTAGAATAGGTGAGAGAATGCCAAAGAGAGAAAATTCAAAGTTTCCATGTAGGAAAACCAAATTTGCCTACACCAATCAGCATTAAATACTATCGCCTACTACTAAATGTTGTCGCTTGCTCCAAATGATGGTCTCCAACTGTCACCAACTCCAAAATGAATCCTATCTGCTATCCCAGCCTCCAATGGCTCTATTCTCTACAGAAATTGGACCAGCAACCCCTTCTCTCTCTCTCTCTCTCTCTCTCTTAGGTTGAAAACTGATCCAAATGCCCTCCAAAAGCCCAAAAGACGTTTTCTCAATTTGCATGGATATTTTTGCCAAGCGGCGGCCTCATAAACCAAGTTTTCAGCATTATCCAACCATTGAATTAATTTTCAAAATTAAATAATTCTGAAAATGGCTGAGGTTTATTTCTAGCCCTACATTTTTTCTTTTTCCGTGAGACTGGAGAGTGTATTCACACATGTTTTTTGTGGCAATTAGCTCATACTATAGGCAATTACATTTTCTCCATTATTTTATGCAATTAACCAGATTTTTTGGCACTCCTACACATGAGTTGGCTAGTTTTGGATTTTTTGGCTATATATAGCCTGCCCCCTTCCCTTGGCTGGTCATTCACCTTTGTAGGTTTCAACACACTCCGACATACAAGGATTCTTCTCCAGTGTTGCCTTCCCTCATCAACCTAATCAATGCCCTCACTGAAGCCTTGGGCTGCATGCATTGTACTCGGCTTTCTTTCAAAGTTCAATGAAGATTTCCTCCTTCCATTCTCTTCTTTCACCCTCACCTAGCCGTGATGGCCCCTCTTGTTTAAAGCCTTGTGCTTCATTCCTTACCAAAAGAAGATCAACTAGTGTTGAGATTTACGCAATCACTCCTAAGACAGCCTCTTTGTATGGAGCAATAGCGCAAGGGACATGCAACAACTTAGGAGAAGTTGCCTTTATCCCATAAGCACAGTGAGAAAAGTGGTACCATCCTACAACTATAAAAGAGTGTACTTGATAATCATTTGAGTATAAATGCTATTGTACTTTGTACTTTCAGTCTTGTCTCTCTCTACTCAATAGTGTGTTTATGAGTCCAAGATAATCTATCTTGGAACCTAATTCACTTGAGTAACAGTTAGTGTGTCTAGCCTTAGTCATCATGCTTCTTGTCATTGACTTCCATCCTCCATAGCTAAACCTTGCTCAAGATCCGTCTTTCTCAACATGGTATCAGAGCCATGGCGAGCTCAATTTAGCTCAATTCAATGCTCTTTCAGCATTCTCGATCTCAATCCAACTCAAGTTCAATAAATGACTTCATCTCTCACTCGATTTTCACTCTACCCTTCTTGGCAGCCATAGCCAGCCATCACCTACCTCACTTGGAGCTCCTGGATCTCTCCATCCAAGCAAGATCTTAGTAACCCTCATGTAACCTATGCACTACAACCTCTACACACTTAGTGAGGCCTTGTGACAGCCTCTAGCTTTATGTGGTTGGTTTTTCCATGTCTACACTTAGCAAGGTTCTACTCATGACAGCCTTTGTATACTCAATGCTTTTTATGGTTGTGATTAAGGAGGGGTGTTGAGATTTATGCAAACACACTCCTAAGGCAACCTCTTTGTATAGAGCAGTAGGGCAAGGGATATGCAACAGCTTAGGAGAAGTTGCATTTATCCTATAGGCACTGTAAGAAAAGAGGTACCATCCTGCAACTATAAAAGAGTATACTTAATAATCATTTGAATATGAATGCTATTGTACTTTGTACTTTTAGTCTTGTCTCTCTCTACTCAAGATTGTATTTATGAGTCCAAGCTAATCTATCTTGAAACCTAATTCACTTGAGTAATAGTCAGTGTGTCTAGTCTCAGTCATCATGCTTCTTGTCATTGACTTCCATCCTTCATAGCTAAACCTTGCTCAAGATCCATGTTTCTCAACAACTTGATGGGTCGAATTACTTCCTTTGGCCATGTAAAGTGGAGTGCATCCTCAACACCTTTGACCTTTGGAATTTTGTTACCACCCCTATCCTCCGTCCAATGGAGAACCCCTGTATGATGGACCAAGCCACTCTATGGAATCAACTCAACTCTAGAGCCCGGTCTTTCCTTTCATGAGCTTGCAAGTTTCTATCCTTGTCCATGTGAGCAGACTTCGACCATAGTGGAAGTGTGGACAAAATTAGCCTCTCTACCATCAAAGACCTTGCCCACCAAGCCTAACTACCCACATTGTGGAAAGGACACTCATTTGGAGGAGAAGTATTGACAAAAATACCCTCATCTTCATCCAGGAGTGAAGGATGGTGCTAAATCATTTGAGCCCTCCTCTACTTCTTCAATAGCTGTTACAGGAGTCCGTGTTCCTTCATATCTATGAGATGAAGTAGCCTTCTTTACCAGCAGCCTCATCTTCAAAGTAACCTTGGCTTATTGACAACATTGCTTCAAGTCATGTGACTTCTCAAGGCAATTTGTTGCCAAATCTCCATGGTACAATCACTGTTGGTAACATTTCCTTGGTGCCTATTAGTGGTGTTGGCACTTTGTCTCTATTATTTGACCATCCATCAAGCTCTGTTATAAAGACCCTACATGTTCCGGACTTGAACTTCCATCTCCTCTTGGTTTATGGCCTTACTAGACTCAATACCCGGGTTGTCTTCACCAACCAGGCCAATTTTATTTGAGGATTCTTCTTCAAGAGCCATTTTAGTAATAGGTTGGTAGGAGAGAGGGCTATACAAGCTCCATTCCCCTTTCTTTGCGCATGGTCCTAACTTCCCCCAAGCAATTGTCTATTGTTGCACCCACTCCCAATTGTGCATTGTCTATTTCACAAGTTCCATCCCATCCCCCACCATCTCCTTTGGCAGTTCCCTCATACCTCCCATTCCTTTCAAATGGGAACAATATCAATGATGTGGCTATGGATTCCCTGGCCCCTTGTGTTTCAAAGGGGGATTCCCAAGATCATGAGGAGCTTCTTCTCATCGACAAACTTCATTAGCTTTTGTGCTTTTTCTACCACCCTACGATCCATTCCACCTTCTTTAGCCTTCGGCCACATCAAGGATCTCAAAGGGATTGTTAGCAATTTGTCATGCACCATCTCCTACTTGTGAGCCTCAATTTGAGTCAGACAAGGATATTAGGAGCTCAAATGTTCAATCTATCGTATGTTTTGATGGAGGAGGCAACTCTACCTAGAGTATGCATTGCAGTGCACTTCTTTTCAATCAGTTTTAGGTGTGTTCACATTGGCTAAGGTTTATTTCCAGCCCTACATTTTTTCATTTTCAATGACTGGAGCGTATATTTATACCTACTTTTTGTAGCAATTAGCTCATAGTATAGACAACTACATTTTCTCCATTATTGTATCGAGTCATCCAAATTTTTTGGACTCCTATACACCAATTAGCCAGTTTTGGGGTTATTTGGCTACATATAGCCTATCCCCTTGTTGAGTTAAATTACCATTAGCTTTCATTAAACAGCCCCAAAACTTAAGTTATTAATGAATTTTAACCATTATTTTAAACCGGGAGCGGTTCAAGAGAGTTTCAGTGTCCCACATGTAAACCCTAATTCGGGAGGCCCAAACTTTCTATAAATAGATAACTTGCCCTTCCATTCAGCTTAATCTCATTTTTGCACGTTTCAGGTGCTAGGGCTTCACTGCCCACACCCCATTCACCAAGGACATCTCAACCGAAGCTGCCCAACATTGTCTACACCCATTTGGCATTTGTTTCCAGCCTATCCTTCACAATCCTCACCCCCAAGAGCTGTCGCCAGTTGTCCTCTACCCTTCAGATGGCTGCATGTCAGACTAGTGGCCAGCATATTCTGTATTTACTGCTCCTGTACTCCCTCCAACTGGTAGCAACTGCTTCTACATGCTGCATTTGCATTAAGGGGGCTGTGTTTTGATCTAAACAGCTATCACCTTTATCTTTCCTTGCATTTTGCTCATCCTAGTGGTCTTTTGGCTGACACCCATCTCCTAGAGGCTACATTTTGTAGTTTTTCTCTCCTCACTGCTCTTTCATCTCAGATCTGGCATCTATTATTGTGTTTGATACTGCCAAACATCTTTGGAGGCTACCTTGCTGCATTTAAAGATCCATCAGAGTACACCACACTCTTCAGCTCATTACTTCTAGCTCGATAACACAATAGTTCGGGATACAGTATTCATTCACTACATAGTGTGTTTGCTGCATGAGCATTGTATTATTCAAATTCATTCATTCATTCAAATCTTTGTTGTGTTCATTGTCTCTGAGTTACCCTAACCCTAATTGTGTTCTATTCAATTTTGTGCTTTGTCGTACAATTGTATTTGTGTTTTTAAATTAGGGTATTTCTTTACATGGCATCAGAGCTAGGATCTCTCTAAATAAAGCTAGGCCTTTGATCTGAAAGCCATCTGCAAGAAGCAAGAACAACAAGAGGGCAAGATGACTTCAAACACAATATCACTACTTCATTCTCTCGAGCCAAATCCATTGAGAAATGAGTGGGAGTGGGCCACAGCTTGCTCCTCCAACATCCAACATGGCCGAAGAGACATTGGACTACCATGAAGTCCAAAGACCATACAAGATTTCTAGAGCCAAGTATGACCTCATTCTCATGTACCGGGCTCAACAACAACTTGAAGGTAAATCTGAGTTTTCCCCTTTAGATTCAGTGCACCGGTCTAATGATTCACGAAGGACAAAAGCTCTACAAAGGACTAGCCATCTTGACATGAAAATTGGCATGGAGTACAAACCCTTCATCTCTTTATCACTTTCATCTCCATCTCTACCTCTTACATCAATGCCATTTACATCACCTTCATTGACTCCTATGCCAAGTACGCAAAACTACACTTCTCCATCTTTTGAGTCTACTTCCTCTTTTCAGCAAGATGTAGGTGATTCTCACAAAGGAGGGACTATGCAATCATGATATTGGTTAATAAGTCCAAAAGAAGTCGAACTTTTATTCATAACTCTAAGAAAGGTGATGAGTACAAAAGATTAATTCAAACACTTGTAAGTTCTCTCTCCTTTTCCTTTAATTTTCCTTCTCAAGGTCGTTTTAAAGTAGGCGAACCATCTTCATTTTCATTAAATCCATTTGCTAGACAAAAGGAACTAAAATCGTTTTCAACAACCACAACAACCAATCCATTTAATCTCCAATCCATCCCACCCTCTACTTCCGCTACACCTTCCTTTATGTCTCCATTAAGTGCATACCACATGCCATCACATATCACACCAGGGGGGTCCTTTACCCTTAGGAACAACATTTAGGACCTCGTTTTTTCCTCAGTTGGGTGGTGTATCTCTCATGGAGGTTCGTTCTCCCATCCACACACTTTCAGGATTTTTATGGCCTGGAAATGCCAACCAGCCATTATTGAGTGTGGATCACTTGGTTCCACAGTTTGCCATCATAGCATTACCTAGTGGGACTTCTAGTCATTTTGTTGTGCCCCATGCGACATTTGGGCACAGCTTACGTGTCCCGATGCCTCCACCTCTACCGGCACCCTATGGAAATATTCATGTTCCACAGCCTCCGCATCAATCGGCACCCATTGGGCACGTTCATGTTCCAATGCCTCTGCATCAATAGGCACCCATTGGGCACTTCCAACATATTTGTGCCTACCCACCTCCTCCTCTTCCTCCTACTTATCCCCCTCCATCATCTTGTTCTTATCCACCTTATACATCTTATCCCACCTATCAAGCACCTCATGGTTCTTCTTCCTCATCGGCCAAACCTGCCTTTACTGACAAGACTCCTTTTAACAAGTCAAATTTCACTACTTGATTCGATCTAATAAGACATGTTCTTGACTCCCAAAACCTATGGGATATTCTATAGGGATTGCAATCCCAACCTAATCCCATGCTTATTCCATACAAGGTTCTCCACTCATGGAAGACTAGGAGTGCCTCTGCTATTGTTGAGCTGAGGCAAGGCTTATTGCCTGAGTTTCATTCTCAGCTTTAATATTTTGATTTAGCGTCAAAAGCATTAGGCACACTTAATTGACCATTATGCGGCTCGAGATAAGACACATCACATAAATCTGGACCATGAGCTTCAAAACTTTAAAATCATTGACCACGATGACTTGAAAGTCAAGTTGGCTGAGCATCGACAACTTCTTACTGAGTTCTCTACCACATGGGCTCCTAAGTCCTTACACAATCAAGTCACATTGTTCCTTAACAAGCTCCATGGGAATACTTCCATTTTGTGCAGCAAGTAATCTCATAGCCCACCATGCCCACATTCTATAAATTTAAGTGCCAGTTATTGTGTTACGCTTGACAAGATTATTTAATTCTGAAATTAATTAAATGGCTGGATAATACTGAAAAATGGGTTTGGAAGGCTGCCACTTGACAAAAATGCACATGCAAACTGAGAAAACGTTTTTGAGGGATGGGTCTCAACCATTTAGTTAGTTTACAGCTTGGAAGAGACAGAGAGAGAGCTGTTGGTCCATTTTCTGATCAGAGAACAACAATTTGCTACAAAAGACAGCCATCTGGGGGCCTCAACAAGCAAAGGACAGCAAGGAGCTACCTTCCAAGGGTTGGCAACAACATTGCTGATCAGGTGAAACATTTTGGAGGTGCCTAGCAGTAGATGACAGCATAAATGCAGGCTAGAGCAAGCAGCAAGTAGAATTTTAGGTTTTCTCGCAACAAAGAAAATCAGATTTCTCTCTCATGCTGGCTTTCTCTCACCTTCTCCAATCCATTCTCAAGAGATCTCAGCATTTCTCAACCATTTTGAGCATATCTCAACCAAATTTGGTGGACAGCAGAGAAATCTCTACTGTAAACCCTAAATTTTTGAAAAAATTAGGGTTTGACAACCACCTCAAGACCTGTGCCAATTGGTGAAGTCATCGTACACTAAATTTAGTACCTGAAATTTGTGTAATTGTCAGGGAATTCAAATGCCAACCCATTCATTGTAATTTGAGGCAGCATTTGGCTAGATGGTGGTTCCATTTGTGCAAGTCATGGGTAAAAAATCAAGAGGCAATTGGCCCAAATTGATTGTTGATTGTTGCTACAGTAAAGAGGCTTTTTGGAACAGCAAAGGAGATTGTGAATCGCAGCTTGTACTCAATCCATTAGCAATCAAGTTAAAGAAATACCGAAAGAGGCACCAGTTTTGGGGCCAACAGGGTGTCCAATGTCCAAGATTATGAAGGTAATTTATGTATTTCAAGTTATATTCATTTGCTAATTGCTGTAGTTATATCCTTAATCGAGGAATTACCGTCATTTCCAAGAAGGAAAGCTAGTTTCATGGTTCCATTGTCGGGATACCACTCAATCCCTTGATTTGGTGGGCTCAAGGCACCTAATTGCAAGCCAAAGCTTTATACTAGTGCTGATTTTTCCTATTAATTGAGAAATTACAGCAATATGTCTTCATACAATGAGATGCAGTCAAGCAATGATGATTGTTGGCCCATGCATGGAGTGATTGTGTGATTAATTTTAATCAATACACAATAATACTCGATCGCGAATAAGAAGCAATGAATTAATGATAGAGAGAGAGAGAGAGAGTACAGCGCTCTAGGCGATCACACTAAATAATACCACACTTGTGCAAAATGAGGCACAAAGTGTCTTTAAATAATAAAATATAAAACCCTAACGGCTTAACCATCATAGGAAACCCTAAAATAAACTCTAACCCTAGTGCCACTTAGTGCTAGGACACTAGGGGCAACAACTGCATTTAATGACAATTTAAATACCTGGGGAGCCCAGATCATGGATCGAAGGGCATCACCGCATAGCCCACGAGATGACTTGCAAACCACCCTCCATGAAATGGGCAGACTAATCTAGAAAAAAATAGCAAATTCCTAGAAAATGAAGGAAAATATAAGGTCATGGTTGCACAAGTTCATCCAAGTGGATATAGCAACCTATGACAATACAGAGTATGACAAATATGGAACAAATGGAATCAAGTTCAAGGCTTGCCGAAAAGCCTGGAACTTTGGTCAAGGAAGAGCCTTTGTGAAAAGAACTGCGAAGTTATCTTCAGTGGGTATGTAAGACAACTCTATTTCTCCAGCTGGCATCCACTCACGAACACAATGATAATGAACTTCTATATGCTTTGTGCAGACATGGAACACTGGGTTCTACACAGTGGCCAAAGCACTCTGGCTATCAGTGTAGACAAGTGTCAGAGCCATCTAGTACACATGAAGATCTCAAAGTAACTTGCAGAGCCAAACACACTCCACTGTGGCTATGAATGCTGCTCTATACTCAGCTTCACAACTAGAAGTAGGAACCGTAGTTTATTTCTTGCTAAGCTAGGAAACAAGAGATATACCCAAGAAGAAGCAGTTGCCACTATGAGAGATACGAGAATCTGAACATCTAGCCCAATCACTATCAGAATAAGGGCGTATGAACTTGTCGGCTTGAATATAGAGAAATAAGAAAATAAATAGTTTAATGGTAATATATTGACCAGTCGAGGATAGGGCGGCAACTTGGTGATGATGTGGCGAAAAGATAGCGCACTCCAGGGACCGTGTCAACTCGTAGGCGGTAGCATCCGAGTCAGCGTGGTAGGATCGAGGGATAGGCGGCACGCTATGGGGAACAAAATGGGGTGTGACAGGTAGTCGGACTGGCGGTGTTTCAAGTGTGAGGTAGCAACAATGGCACAGTAGACTGGTTGCGAGACAGGCAACATATTGATGTGTTGTCATAGCAACCAACAGGTGTTAACAAGGCAACACAATAGGTTGACAAGCCTAGTCAGCACTATTGTTTGGCAAGAGACACTTCAATATGTGCCAATAGGCTAGCGACAAGTCCACAAGGGCACCAAATGCCACACAATGAGTCATGATGCAATGATAGGTGTAGTCTGTAGAGAGCAACGACAATGGTGACACAGAGTGCAATCAGCGAGAAGGCTTGAGCCAGCACAGCGGCAATGGCTTGTAGAACAACCGTCTGAGTAGGAGAAGCTCAATGCCAATGGCTTGTGGCGAATGATGGCGAGCGATGGCGAGGGCAATGAACAAACTTCGCTCTAATACCAGTGTTGGCCTAAGTGTGTAGTGATTGTGCGATTAATTTAATGGAAAATGAATGAGAATGAAAGAATTAATTGATACACAACAATACTCGATCACCAATAGGAAGTAATGAATTAATGAGAGAGAGAGAGAGTACAACGGTCTAGGCGATCACACTGAATAATGCCACACTCGTGCAAAATGAGGCATGAAGTGTCTTTAAATAAAAAAATATGAAACCCTAACGGCTTAACTGTCATAGGAAACCCTAAAATAAACCCTAACCCTAGTGTCACTTGGAGCTAAGACACTAGGGGCAACAACTACATTTAATGACACTTAATATGCCTAGGGATCCCAGATCATGGATCAAAGGGCATCAACGCATAGACACGAGATGGCCTACAATGATGCCCCTCAGTATGAACATTCACATGGGAATGAAGAAAATGCAATGCTTGACCTTGGACAAGGCTCAGACCACGGACAGCAAGCTGAAAATCTTGCTTTTGGGCAAGATGCAGGGCCTTCAAGGCACAATGAGACTGATAACCAGTAAAGTGAAGAGGAATTTGATGACCACTTCAAGAATCGGATAAGGACAGCAACAAATCTCTTTGCTGAACTAACAAAGGATCCTCAATTTACCCAATTTTCGAATGCTCCGAAGAAGAACAAGGGCAATAAGAAAAAGTCATCTTCTACACCTTCAAGACAGCAAGATGCATCGAAGAAAATGCCAAAACCTTCACTTGAAGCTCCCAAAGATGTTAATGAAACAAAACAGTTGGTAACTACAAGGCAAGGAATGCAAATGCAAGGCCATCATGGAAGTGCCAATCCAATGGATTTTGAACAGCCGGGCATGCTGATGGGCAACCAGGATACTTTGGTGAAAGCACGATTTTTCATATTATGGTTGAACAAGGACCGCATATGGAAATGTATGGCACAAATCTCTATGGTATACAACAACCAATGCATGGTGTGCAAGGCCGAATGTATTCGGGTATGGCTAGAAATGTGCAAAACCCTATGTATGGCAGCATTGGCCTAATGCCGAGGGCACAAAGTAGCATGTTTGGTAATGTATCTGTACCTCCGAATGCTTACGGAGCTCAAGGAATGAATGCTAGTCATGCAAATGCTCCATTTGGTGTTGGTTTTAATATAAATTCAGCAAATGCACCGTTATTGTAGCAACCAATATATAACAACTTGATACCTAAAGGGACAGCAAAAGACTATGATAAGGGTGGAAAAGCAGTAAAGTTTGAGTCCTTCAATGGTGCACAAGATAGGTTGAAAGCTTTGACTTTCATTAAGCAGTTTGATGCAGCCTGTTTAGGGGGAAACTTCACAAGTCCTGGAAGATTCGAAAGGCAGTCACTTTCTTGAAGGGGAATGCATTGCAGTGGTGGTCCACTCTTTTGATGCAAGATAAAGCATCATCAACGTGGGTACAATTCAAGCAAATGTTTGCATCGAATTGGTTGATAAGTACCTTTAAGGTGGACATCATGACAGCTTGAAATAAGCTGGATGCTAAGAAATGTAAGAATTTGGAGCAATATAATAAGAAGTTTTGGGATGCATTGCTACCTATTACTTCTTATCGCTCCATATCCCTTCACGAGCAAGTGGAAATAAATGCTTGTGGGCTATCCAAAGAAAGTAGGGATTTTTGCATTAAATCCACCATGCCTAGCATGTCTCAACTCATAGAGATTACTGCTACAACCGATGCTTTGCTACGTGGTAAGGATTTCGGATTCCTAGAGAGTGGGAAGAGGCCAAATAAAAAGTTATTTAAGGCTAAAAAAAGGGGCAAATTTAAAAATTAGCCTGTAAAGAGACCAAAATAGCAAAGAAAGGGCTCGAAAACGTTGGCACAACATAGGGAATTGATGGGCTACAAATAAATGTTTTATTTGTAAATAGGAGGGTCACATTGCAAGGGACTGTCCCAATAGACAACAAGCTAGAAAATCAAAAAATCAAGGAGATTCTAAAAAAAATAAGCCCAAAACATCAATGGAATTGGTGCCTGATGTTGTTAGTGATCAGCCCAATGATGATACTATTGCATCAAGTTCTCTCCGAGGCATCTTAATGGTGGCTTGATCACACACTACTTGGGCATCCATGGTTCATTTTGATGGTCATTGTTGCATGTACTATGATGAGTCCTTATCATTGTCTCTTGTATTGTACAAGATTACCCATGATCTAAGAGAGGGTGTTAACAGATTTTTCAATCCAGGTGTAAGTCTGTGCATTATGTGGCCTACTTGTACCTACTTTTGGCGTTGGTTTATTATGGCCAACCAACGTTTATATGGTGGTCGACCTACCATTTTTACATCATTATTGCTCGCTGACCTATGCATGATTTTGGCTTATAAATTGGCCAATTGCTCTCTTCTCTAGTTATGTATACATACATCATTATTGTAGATCTTGTTGGAGAGAGGGAGCCAATGCTAGTACCCACAAAACCACTAACTTGGGTCTATACAATCTCTTGTGTTGGTATATAGATTCCATTTCCCAAGCATCTCTATTCTCAGTTCTTTTACAATGTTCTTCTTTCTTCATAGTGTTTCTCTTCCCTCTTATGTTTGTGCTGCAGATTCTCACACTTCCATCGTTGCACCCACTTTTAACAATATCTTTTGTCATTGAATGGAGCATGTGGATTTTGAAGAACACAAGCATTTGAGGCTAAGCTATTGACAGTAAGAGTAGGGCAGGGTTTGAGAGACGATGAACATACTCTTCTTGGTAATGGATGGTCTCTATACCC
Source organism: Lygodium microphyllum (assembly GCF_053477565.2). Lineage (NCBI taxonomy): Eukaryota > Viridiplantae > Streptophyta > Polypodiopsida > Schizaeales > Lygodiaceae > Lygodium > Lygodium microphyllum. The sequence continues at coordinate 163,178,501 of NC_141143.1, forward strand.
ATACGATGGAGAGCATACTGGTCTCAACGATATGACGAATTGGTAAGAATGATATCATGGGTGCCTGTGTGAGGACGATGATCTCCAAGCGAGGAAGCTGAAAGTCACAACAACATTGAAGAAACATGCTTTTCGAGTTGGTGAAAAATGAGAAACGAGAAACATGATTGGATGGCATCGTGTGATACTAGAGTAGCACAGCCCTTTCTTTCTTTTATATCTCCCTAAGCGTTGCTTCATGTTCAACTTCATTTTCATTTCAATTAAGCATCATTCATGGACATGTAAGCAATATTTTGGGTCTTACAGGTCACTCCGGCCTTTTGAAATCGTACGACAACGTAGCGCTCTCTCTCTCTCTCTCAAAAGTTCACTAAACTGTTTATCCGATGAGCCATGAGTGAGCACTTTAAGAACGACAGTACCTGAAGTAGGTGCCATGCCACCGAGACGCCCGCGAAACCACCTCCCAAGATAGCATACCTACAGCGGGGCTGATAAGTATAAGCGTTTGCTTTCTTGTAGACAAACAAATACTCGCAAAAGCAACCAAGTGTCCAGACCTTCGAGTGCCCTCTGAAGAGATCGTCGAAGCGGACTCAGATGCGGCGGTCGAGGAGGCAAGACGGGCAGCTGCAGGAGTGATGGTGAGCGGGTGCGCCAAAGCGCCTCTGGCGAAGAAGGCTGCGCACACGTGCGGTTTCCACTCGGCCCCAAGCACCATCACGTGCAGCAGCATCCCTTTGGGTGATGACTCATGAGGCATCTGCTTAAATGTTTTTTTCCCGCTCCCCGTGAATAAAATTAATGTCCGAGACCAGTACCACATGCAGCCAAAAGGCTAGAAAAGAACATGGAACTACAATAACAGAAGGAAGAGTCCAACATTGATTAAAGTAGCGTACATTAAGGTATGTGTGTGGTTTGCAAGAGAAATTAGGTTCAAATCCGAGAGACGACTCATGGATCTTAAGATTTGCGTATATGGAATGTTGTGAGGGTGTCTAAGAAACTGCCAGAAGTGGTATTACATTTTTAAAAATTGAGAAGGGGATCATGAAGCATGCACAACCGGGATATGGAGTGAGTGATATCCATCCATAGAGCAATCACCTCTCTAAGGATCACACTAGTAGAAACCATGGAACTAACTTACCACTGTGACAATGATATCCATCCATTAAAGCAACCACCTTTCTAAGGATCACACTAGCAGAAGCCATGGAACTAACTTACCACAAAGAGAGCATTACATGTGTGCTTTTTCAAATACGCTTCATTCGAGGCTTCACTCCTCTCTCACCTACTCCCAAGAAGTCCAATGGGACAAATTGTGATGTGGCAGCCCTCCAAATAAGAATAGAGTGTAGTAATGAGTCTACACATGTATGTAGCCATGCTCTCAATATATCAGTGCCCTCTAAAGTTTGTCTCTAGCTATTTGGCTATACTCCACCACCATATGGTGTTGAGAGCACAACCTACTATGTAAATATATTAGTCATAAATACCTTCTTCTCATATGGATGCCTCACAAAGAGCCAATAATTACCTACGTATTTACCTAAGGGATGGAGCATTGATCTCCAACACTAACTCTCAATATTCATCCCAAAGTTGAACTACCCCTTTGGACCAATAGCAAGTTGATGAAGAGTTGCAACTTCTGAAACGATAGAAGTCTATCTAATAACATCTAACATTTTGGTTTTGTTGTTGGGACCAAGGATGGTGCAATTGTTGAGGTTCTCCTTGTGTGATGGAATAAGATGCTTGATGCTAAAATATGGATTGGATTGATCTAGGGATCAATCATCCATACTTATGTCTTGCATGCTCTGAAATGTATGTGGCTAGGTTAGAAAACATTGTGGAAAAGAGAAGCAAGAGATAGAGATTTTTTGGAAAAAGTAGAATAGAATAATAAAACACAAAAAATTTCAAGTTAGAAGAAACACAAAAACTCCAACAAAAACACAATATAACCCAAACAAAAAACACAAACATAGAAGGCTCATAATATAGACCTTCACCTTTAGGAATGGAAGAGGAGTACATGCAAGTAAACATCATTGAGTGCCCAAAAGGGTGAAGGAAAAGCTATAGGTTAAGGTAAGGGTGACGAATGAGTAAAGTTGGAGAAGATGAAGGTGAGATAAAGAGGTAAACTGGAAAGTGAAGGGGTAAACAAATTGTGTAAGTGGGTAGAAACAAATGTGATAGAGCAAAACCTGCCCCTCGGTTAAATTGATGATGCACAACTTTAATGGGAAATGTGGCATTTTTGGAAGCAATGGACCAAGCATCATGTAGCTCAAAGCCTCTTGCAACCTAACATTGATAGCTACCTTACCGGAACCACATAAGTTTCTTTACACTAATATATTAATCAAGAAGGTACATGTATAACATGTATCTTATAAATAAATGAAAATCCACAAGTATTGGTGTGCCTTTGACCCCAAGGATGCATGTGAACGTCCTCCATCTATCATATATAGAAAAAGAAGGGTCTCTTTAGAGAGTCGTTTTGTAGGTTGCCAATGCCACTTTATTGTCTCACAATTGTACTTATGGCCTACAATTTGTCGAATCAATCATGTGTAAATCCATCATGTGGATCAAAAAGGCAATGTGTGCCATGGCTGGCACTACACTTGTGAAACATCTACAAAGATGCCATTTGCTCCTAGCAATTAGAGGTCTTGAATACCCATGGCAACAATGACGTATGTTGAGCATTTGGATTGATGATGCTCTTTGTTATGTGGGTACTAGTGACATAAAGGCTTGGTTGAGGGCCCTTAGAAATGAAATCCTTGACTACAACAAATCTTGGGAACCAAACGCCTTTATAGTAGATGATGTGCAAGTAGAAATACTAGCAATCAAGTAAGTGCTACCATCTCCTTCTATTGTTTCTTTTGAAACTTCACATTAAAGACATAAAGTGTTATTCGTGTAGGGAGGTATCTTTGCATATGGCATGTATGACATTGGTGGCTAAAGTAATCGATTAAAAAGATCCATGATCCATCAGTTCGAGTTGAGATGTTTCAAAGTTTGGGGAACATCACAAACACATGCATGTGGGATGGGCCCAACACGATTTAGGAAGAAGCTTCTACACTTGTTCTCTCTTTCATAGAGAAGTACAAATCTGAAGATGCCTTCATTCTTTGCTTTAAGGAGCAATGGTTTGGATGTGTAAGTAAGTGACATGTTGAGTGTGATAGTGATACTAACATGGAAATGGTTTTTTTGACCCTTATGCATTGGGTTATGCAGTTGTAGAAATGTGGGTTTGTGCCACTAGACTACTTCCATATGCCAATTAAGATACTTAATGAGAGCATCGAGTCCTATCGGAGAATTTTGAAATCTCAAATTTTTAATTAGGAGGAAGACAATGCATGGATGACACATGGATTGACTCCTGCAATAGCTTCTTGATCCATGTCACTCTTTCTTATTGTATTAATATATGCTCAAAGAGGCAAAGTTTCAAGCAAAACTTTAATATTATGGATGTTGTGGTCAACTATTATGAATGGGCAAAGAAGATTCCCAAGGAGCATGTAATAGTATGGGGCAATAACAAGAATGATGCAAAGGTCAAGAGCCAAAGTAAGGCTAATGCTTGATATACAATGCTCAATGCCGATTGCAAGTGGGCACGTTGCTTGTGCACATGGGTAAATGAAGGGAAACATATGCAAACACCAAATGCGAATGTTGATGTCCCATGTCCTTGAGCCTACAACATTGCTAGGTGCATCTTTGGATATGTGCAATCACACATATGCAAGGCCATCAAGTGAGAATTCACCTTTACACAACAATTGTAGTGTTGCATTAGGGTACTAACGGTGTTTCATGCAGGTCATGGCTTTGTAAATGTGGGCGGACACAACCCCACAATGTTGGATACTTCCATGTCACCATCACATGAGCCTGCTCCAAGTGAGTTTCAATGTGATGTTTTTCATAGACGCAGTTTGGTGTTGCGTCCTAACTTTCACTTTGTCTTGCATGATGGCGATGAGAGTGGTCACGTGGTAGATAATGCAAATGAATTGTTTGCCACTTTTACAAAAGTGCAAGAGATATGTGGTAAGTACTCTTTCTAGCATCATGGATATCATTTTTGTAGCCCTTGGATGTGCATTTGAAGTCTCATGCCCTCCGTTTGGCTCACCAAACTTTGGTTGCCTTGTAGCAAATGGGGGTCTCCAAAATGGACATGGCAATGCATCCATGCTCTCAGCTATAGCTGATCGATGATGGGTTTGGCAACTCTTGGTGCAAGAAAAACCCTTCATTAAGTAGTAGCTATCATAATCACAAAGGCAAACATGAGCATACAAAAGAGCACTACATCCTTTATCTAGTTCTTGAAAAGAAGAAGAAGGAGAAAATGCAAGAGAAATTAGATCACCTTTGCAAGGAGGATGATGAGTGCCTCGTTTGTGTGGTTCGAATCTGTCATTGCCCAAAATCCAAAGACGCCTTAGTTTCTATTGATTTAAAATAAAATGATTGAGATCAAGTTATTGTGTTGGACTTGACTCAAAGCACTAAATATCAAAACATGTTTTATGCATATTCTCTCGTTTCAATGTCTTCAAGCTCTTATACTCAATTTACATAGCCCCAAAGCCAACACACACGTCTCTTACTAAGACCTTGTTCTCACAAACTAAGACGAGGCTTGCATTCCAACTTCTTCTTTCAAAGTTTCATTCATAACTTCTATCTTGTTTGTAGGAGTTTCTTTTCGTTTTTGACCACCTCTATCCATTTTGTATTTTCTTTAGTGTTTGCCTTCATTTATTTGACTACTTCTTCGAATAATTTAGTTTTTTGCTCTACATGGATCATTAATTCTTTAATCTCCTCTACTGGCTAGGACATATTATTTCTATCTTGCACCTTCAATTGCTTCTTGCAAGTTGCAAGTCCATGTTGGAGGCTATTACTCACAGTATCATCATCTACCATGCATCTCCTCCATAGGTGCTTTCCAAAAACATTCCTAATGTCCATTAAGTTTCTTGTTTACTAGTGTCTCCATGACGTGAACCTTTGTATGTGGTAATTCTTTGCAATCCCCCCCTTTAAAGTGTCCAAGGCCTCAAGCATGTCATGCTCCACATCAAGTTTTTTGCTATTTAGTTTAGCTCTAATCATGAATTGAATTTTCTTAATTTTGATGCTACCACAATCAATTATCATAGTAAAGAAGGTGACGAAGAAGATGCAAACTACCCCTCTGATCACATGATTGATGCCTTCTCTCTGACATCTAATGTAACTGCAACAAATGAAGCAGAATAAGAAATATCTGATAATGATCAATATTACGATGCTAATGTTGCACTTGCAGCCCTGATGATTGTTGCTGTTTTTGTGGTGCGCAGATCGGACGCAGGTAGCTCACGTAGTGAATTCCCAAAGGTCCCCAAGAACAAAGTACTCTACTTTTTAGCACAAAAACCAATGTAAAAGCAAGCACGACATGAGACAAGAGACAAATTGGGTTGAATCTCCCCCATGCCTTGTGTGAGCGCTTCACAAAGCATGTATTTAATATATATTTCCAATCTTTTTGCTCAAAAATAGCCCAATTACAAAAATATGACAAGCTTTTAGCTTTTGAGTTTGCTTTCTACCAAAAATAAGAAAATAAAGCTAATGGACGGTGCCCAAAGAGTCTGGCACGCCCAATCTCAATGTCCAAATAGAAATAATATATCCAGGCGCATAAGCGCATACAAAATAATAATAAATAATTGATGTCTCTATAGACATAACAAAATATAGGCGTGGCGCCTATCAAAATATAGTCCAAAAGTCGAAAATCCGCTAGACTCCAATGCTTTCCTCCGCCACTGCTGCTATCTCTACACATCAACTGAAGCATTCACAATCGTTAGTAAAATAACACAATTAAACCGACAAAAGTGAATACCTAGCAGTCTTCAGCTACATAAATAAATCAACTGGTTAGAAATAAATCCTAACCTTAATTTATTACGAGTGCACACTCTAAACTCATAAACGTTTATTAATTTAATATGCATTTTGCGGAATCACCCGCTATGGAATCACCCATGTACACACTAAATTAATGAAACGCCCGAAAAGGACAGGCGTCCCCATCAACTTCTCGCACAAAGAATCCTCTTTGCGTATGAGCCCCGGTCATCTAAGTTTACGGAATCCACCGTAAAACCTCACGGAATCCACCGTGGAATATGCCTCCTGGCATCATACCCCCGGGGTGGGATAGCAATTGACCTCAATTGCTATTAGCTCAATGTGGAGCTAACAGAGTGGGGAAAGCATTTAGGTCTCTAGCGTGCATCCATTGTGCTTCCTCTACAGGATGGTTCTTAAATTTTACTAGATATCTAGAATACCTTCGGCCAGTTCTAGTGGTCATGTAGTCAGTGTCTATAATGGCTTCTGGTTCAAGTATTTCAGTTTCTTCTTCTAGCAAAGGTGGGTTTTCATAGACAGGGTGGATAGGTAATTGTCCTCTAAATGGTCTCAATAAACTAATATGAAATGTATTATGAATTTTCCAATGGGATGGCAGTTCTAACTTGAATGCATTGTCATTAATCTTATGAATGATTCTAAATGGTCCGTAGAATCTAGGGGCTAATTTGACTACTGGATGTCTATCTACACTTTGCAGTCTACGCTTTTCTATTCTAAGCCAAACATAATCATCAACTTTGAAATTCATGGCTTGTCTTTTCTTGTTGGCTTGTTTGGTATATGATTGTTGGGCTTTAGCAATCATATCCTTTACCTCATCAAAAATAGTGTTATGCATAACAGCAATATCATCGGCACTTTGTATTCTATTAGACAAAGAGGCAACATGTGTAGATAATCTATGTCCATAAATAACTTCAAAAGGTGCTTTCTTTGTAGATGTGTGCGGTGTATTGTTGTAAGCAAATTGTAATAAATGCAAATGAGTATCCCATGTTTGAGGTTTAGAGATAGTGTATGCACGTAAAAGATCTAAAATAGTGCTATTTGTGGCTTCTGTTTGTCCATTTGTTTCTGGATGAAATGCAGATGAAAAATCAATCTTTGTGCCTAGATTTGCAAACAGTGTAATCCAAAAATTATTACAAAATCTAGAATCTCTATCTGAAATAATCACTTTCGGCAATCCATGGTTAGTAAAAATTATTTTCAAAAATAACTGTGCTGCTTGTGATGCTGTTAAAGTTTTCTTACATGCAATGAAATATGCTTGCTTACTAAATCTATCTACAATTGTCCAAATCATGTCATGGTTAGATTTAGTATTTGGTAAGCCAGTAATGAAATCCATAGATATATGTTCCCAAGGTTTAGATGGAATAGATAAAGGCATTAATAATCCATACTGTTTACCATGATGTCTCTTTATTCTTTGACAAATCAGACATTCAGAAACAAAATTAGATACATCTGCATCCATATGCGGCCAATAAAAATCTTCAGTTAACATGCGTAATGTAGAAATGATACCTCTATGACCTTGATATGGAGGACAATGAATTTCATTCAAGATAAAAGATCGGAATGGAATAGTAACACACAGTCTCTTTTCAAAGAACATGAATCCATCATTATATGACAATGAATCAACAGGAATGAAATTATTTTGAACTAATTTTTGCCAATCAGAATGAAAAGTAATATCCTGGTGATATGTGTCTTTCATAGCAATCAAAGAATCAAAAGATATGATAGAAATGTTATGAATTGCAGGTCTTCTACTCAATGCATCAGCAACTACATTTTCTTTTCCAGGTTGGTATTGAATGATAGGATGGAAACTTTGAATGAATGAAGCCCATTTGATATGACGGTCAGAAATTTGGGGTTGGCTAAGTAGATGTCTAATGCTTTGCTGGTCAGTCTTTATCATAAATTCTGAACCCATTAAATAATGCTTCCATTGTTTCAATGCTTGGACAACTGCTAAGAGTTCCTTGTCATAGGTGGAATATTTGAGCTCAGAGGGTTTCAGCTTAGAACTAGAATATGCTATTGGATGGTTGTCTTGCATTAGCACGGCTCCTATTCCTGATCCGCTAGCATCGGTCACAACTAGAAAGAATGGTCTGTTAAAGTCAGGCAATTGTAGGACAGGGGCATTGGTCAATGCACGTTTGAGTAAATCAAAGGATTTCTGTTGGTTTTCAGTCCATTGATAAACAATGCCTTTCTTAAGAAGTTTGGTCAGTGGTAAAGCAAGTAATGAGAAATTACGTACAAACTTCCTATAGAAACTAGCAAGACCAAGGAATGAGCGTAATTCATGTACATTTTTAGGAATAGGCCAATGCAATATTGCATCAATTTTCTTAGGATCAACTTTAATTCCTTCTTTTGATACAATATGACCTAAATATTCTATTTCTGTCTTAAAGAATTCACTCTTGTCAGGATTTGCAAACAATTGATTTTCTTTCAGTAATTGAAAAACTAATGATAAATGCTCATAATGCTCTTTTTCACTTTGACTGAACACTAAAATATCATCAAAGAAAACAATCACACAATATTGATATTTTAGAAAAATACGGTTCATCATTCTACTGAAAGTAGCAGGTGCATTAGTTAATCCAAATGGCATAACTAAGAATTCGTAATGGCCAAACTGTGTCCTGAATGCAGTCTTAAATATGTCGGATCTATCTAACCTCACCTGATGATATCCAGATTTAAGGTCAATTTTACTAAATATAGAAGATCCTTGCAGTTTGTCCATAAGGTCATCAACTCTAGGTATAGGATACCTATTCTTTACAGTGATCTTGTTTAATGCTCGGTAGTCAATACACATACGATAAGTATTATTCTTTTTCTTGACTAGGAGCACAGGTGCACCGAATGGAGAACTGCTAGGTCGAATTAAACCTCTATTTAGTAATTCTTCTACTTGAGTCTGGATTTCTTTTTGCTCTATTTGATTGTGCCTATATGGGGCTTTGCAAGGTGGTTGTGTGCCAGGTATTAGGTCAATCTTATGGTCTTCTGGACGTGATGGAGGTAAACCTGGTGGTAGGTCTTCTGCAAAACAGTCCTTAAAATATGCAAGAAATTCCTTATGCCTAGGGTGCATATGAGTTTCTTTTGCGTGCAATTCATTCACCCAAATGAGATATGATTTAGTATTCTTGCGTAGTGCACGTTTTGCTTGAGCATGCGAAAGCAGTGGAAACATATGAGATGCATGCATACCAAATAATGTAATAGATTTTCCTTGAAAATTAATATTCATTGTGTGTGTGGAATAATCTATATTGGGATTATGTTGATGTCTCCATGGCATTCCTAGAATAATGTCGCTAGACTGTAATGGGACAACTAAGAAATTTCTTCTTTCAATATATGGACCAATTTGAATTTCTAGATCTTGAACTTCTTGTGTGCCATTGTACCTAGTGCCTAAAAATGCAGCTTTTATGCGATAGTGCGTAGGTACAGTATGCAATTTCAATTCCTTTACCAATTTTGCTGAAATAAAATCATGCGTACTACCGTCATCATTCAATATAATTCTTTCTTTTCCATGCACCATACATTTCATAGTCAACAATGAATGTGAATTAGGCATACCTGGTAAAGTGTCGGAAGTAGTAGTAGGATCATCTTCTTCTTCAGTGAAATCCGGCATATCCTCATGCTCGTCCTCGTCCATAGCTCCAAGGTAGTTGATATGTGCTGATGGCTTCTTTGAATGACAATTTGCTGCGAGATGGCCTGGCTGGTGGCACTTGTAGCATACGATGGGCTTAGCTTTGGTCACATTATTTGCAATGGCTGGGAGTCTGGGTATATTTGGATTTGCTTGTGGAATAGGCTTAGGATTTGGATTGACAGTGGATGGTAATGCAGGTGGTTTAGGCCAATTCTTGCGGAAAGATGGTGATGAGAAACGACCTGGATTAAACCTTCTGAAATTGGAATTGAATTGTTTAGATCCATAATTACCGTTTGCTTGGAATGGCTGTGGTCGTCGATCTCTTCCACGTAACTTATCTTCAGTGTCGTGAGCTAAGGAGATGGCATCTTCAAGGGTAGCAGGCTTGAACATGTTCACCTCAGCGTAGTAATGTCCAAGAAGTCCAGACATGTACTTCCGCTTATGTGTCGTCTCTGGTACGTCTTCAAGCATGCGTAACTGTAGGAGTGCATTCCAAAAATGCTCTGTATACTGTGGAATAGGCTCACGATCGCGCTGTTGAAGTAAATCCCATTGCTTGATTGCCTTCTCATGAAATTGCGGTGGAAGGAAATTTTGCATGAACTTCTTCTTAAAATCTTCCCATGTAGCAGGACATTCTATGCTCTTGCGGACTACAGTCCACCAAAGTGATGCTCTATCTATCAGATGATTAGTAACACACTTGATTTTATTCTCAGGATAAGTTTCCTCATGGAAATAGTCATCAAACTGGCTAATGAATGATAAAACAGTCTTTCCTTCTCTTATGCCATTGAAAGTGCGAAACTTGAAACTTCGTTTACTTATCTTGGATTCCTTGCGAATGGTTTGTGCTTCAAGAGTGGCGTCGATGGTACGGCGAATCAGATCTTCAGCTTGGGGTTCTTCTTTATCAGTGGACGCTCCTTGTAGCTTTGTCAATTGCGCTTGCAAGGCTTGCCTAGCTCTTCGCTCTTCGTCCAATTGCAGCATGATAAGATCCAGCTTTTGTTCCATGGTAGGCTCGGGTAGATCGTCTTCAGCCATAGGATCATCCATATGTGGGGTAGTCATCCTGTAAAACTCAACAAACCTTTCTCACTCAAAATCAGTTAGCGGGATGAGCGTAGCTCAAATTTGGGGTTACAAGGCTATGTATTTTTGGGTATTTTCTTCTTCAATTTTCAGAAATTCTAAAATATTTCTGTCTCCGTTTGCTGAAAGTACTTCAACGAGCTTGCAAATAGGTAAAACAGCTTGCTGCGAACAACTTTCCAGTTCTGAGTTTTTGCAAACGAACAAGTCTTCTAGGAGTTTCGAGCGTTAGTCAGTTCTGATTTAGTCTGACTTACAGAGTTGCAGACTTAGCAGACTTGCAGGGTTGTGAACTTGCTAGACTTAGCTGATTTGCAGAACTTGCAGGACTTGATTCCAAGTGACTTGCTGAACTTGACTTCTGGAGCGCAGGACCCGGAGTTTACAGACTTCTCTGCCTTGTCTGACTTGAGAGTAGCTTGATGACTTAAGCTTAATTTATTAAGCTTAAGCTTAATAAGCTTAAGAAGAAGGCGCCGTTTTCTGATCGTGAGGGGGGGGGGGCCGTTTTTTTTCTTCGCGCGATTTTTCGGGGGTCCTCCTCTTGCCACCGATTTGACGATTATGAAGCTTATAAGCTTCTCAAGCTTAAAACTAAGCTTTTTAATGAAGAAGATTAGAGATTTCTCACTGTTTTATCACGATTTGTTCATGGAGTTGAGGGAGTGGTCCTCCGCTGACAGAGAGTGGTCCTTCGCGATCTGAGAGTGGAAACAGGGGTTCTTGATCGCCAGAAGTCTGCATGTATCGACGGTTCGCGACGAGATTGACTGTAGAGGCCGTTTGTTCCTGGAGCTCCGCCTTCGCCCGAGATTGGTAGCGATTGGAAGCCCTTGATCTCTGCTCCGCTCTGATACCACTGGTGCGCAGATCGGACGCAGGTAGCTCACGTAGTGAATTCCCAAAGGTCCCCAAGAACAAAGTACTCTACTTTTTAGCACAAAAACCAATGTAAAAGCAAGCACGACATGAGACAAGAGACAAATTGGGTTGAATCTCCCCCATGCCTTGTGTGAGCGCTTCACAAAGCATGTATTTAATATATATTTCCAATCTTTTCGCTCAAAAATAGCCCAATTACAAAAATATGACAAGCTTTTAGCTTTTGAGTTTGCTTTCTACCAAAAATAAGAAAATAAAGCTAATGGACGGTGCCCAAAGAGTCTGGCACGCCCAATCTCAATGTCCAAATAGAAATAATATATCCAGGCGCATAAGCGCATACAAAATAATAATAAATAATCGATGTCTCTATAGACATAACAAAATATAGGCGTGGCGCCTATCAAAATATAGTCCAAAAGTCGAAAACCCACTAGACTCCAATGCTTTCCTCCGCCACTGCTGCTATCTCTACACATCAACTGAAGCATTCACAATCGTTAGTAAAATAACACAATTAAACCGATAAAAGTGAATACCTAGCAGTCTTCAGCTACATAAATAAATCAACTGGTTAGAAATAAATCCTAACCTTAATTTATTACGAGTGCGCACTCTAAACTCATAAACGTTTATTAATTTAATATGCATTTTGCGGAATCATCCGCTATGGAATCACCCATGTACACACTAAATTAATGAAACGCCCGAAAAGGACAGGCGTCCCCATCAACTTCTCGCACAAAGAATCCTCTTTGCGTATGAGCCCCGGTCATCTAAGTTTACGGAATCCACCGTAAAACCTCACGGAATCCACCGTGGAATATGCCTCCTGGCATCATTTTGTGCAAGACGCTGATACAGATCTTGGTGCCTCTTACTCTGACCTAATTGTTGCTGCTACCGATATTCATAAGGATGATGACAATGCTGTTGCTGTCTTGAATGTTGCTTCTCAAGCTGATCACGATTATGGCATCTCTGTTCCTATTGATGTGGTTTCCCTCATCGATCTCGCCTCTCATGTAGCAGTGGATGTTCGCTATACTACTCCACTTGTGGAATGGGCGTACATCTTCTCCTTGATGGTGATCATTTTTGACAACCCTTCCCAAATGAATTCTTCTACATGCAGCCATTCATTCTTCTCATGTCAAGGTCGAAAGGGGGGAAGATTTGGTGATGCTGTTGATGCAAAAGTTCGACCTTGACATTCAACAATGATCATCAAGTCATGCGTGTACGACTTGAAGCCACGCTTTAAAATGAAGAGCCTACAACAACTCACAACATTCCATCATTTTTTTATCGATCCCAGCTAATCAATGTAAAGTCATAGCTACCTTGTATAAAGCTATCGACTGTAATCTTTTTCTTTTCGCACCTCTACTATTTAGTAGACAAAAAAAAGTACATTTCAATACCATATAGGCACTACATCATGCAATGCAGTAGGATCAATAATGTACCTCACCCCTTTAATGGATTTTTTGATCCAAAGGGGGGTGTTGGTGTAAAATGGATCATAAAATCCAAATTGAAGAGCCACTTGTACCGGTTCATATCATGAGAACCACTTGTTATTAAGAGCATGTATCTTCTCCTAAATATATAATCATCGTCCATCGCATATCTCTGGTCTCTGATTCATTCTCATTCTCATTCTCTGGATGCTTCCGTTGTTACACTCTGACAGTGGGAGGCCCCCTGGCCTCCCACACCCCTTTCAAGCACGTTGCATCAATAACTCAAAAGCAATAATTGCTCTAATAGCTAATCTATAATTTTTGTCATAGAATTTCTCATCAATATTTCCCGACTCCTTAAGGCTACTTGGCAGCAGCGTGAATCTCGCCCACTCTTTGGAACTATCATTGCATCTAGATGGTCTGAGATGTGATGTGAATAGGTAACCTGAGAACAAAAAGGCCCCTAAAAGTGAGCGATTCATAGTAGCCTGGCTTGCTCTCTTTGGGTATCGATCATGCATGTTGCTGCACCGCTCTGAGCCATGCTTCCATTGTGCCTACGTATGTCTTTGTACAAGTATGAGTGTCTTAAGATTTTTAATGCAAGAAATTGAGAAAAAACTTCCCGCTTTTGAAAACCGGCGTTTCCGGTTGGAAAGACCTACACGTAAAGGGGCATGGCGGGCCCCTTATGTATATCTATCCTCAGCCATTGTGGGGTCCGGACTCCATGATCATCGTCGAGTTGATAGACCACCATCACCGAGTCTCTGTCGAGTCGCTACCAATTGGTCAACCACTTTTCGTTGACTGGTGCTAGTCAACTATCGTCCTCAAGTCGGATTTTGTCGTCGGTAACCGGGTCAGTCACATATTAGGGTAGTAATACACAACTAAGGTTAGTGAGTCACTCAACTAGGTTAGTCACAAATAGGATTAGGCACACACGCTAGGCTAGTCACGTTTTTTAAAGTTAGTTGACCGTTTAAGTTCATGATCCACACATTAGTTTAGTCACACCGTAAAACACATTGTCACGATCGCACTTATGTTACGTTAGTCACACTACAAGATAGATTACACTTAGGGTAGTCATACAAATAAGTTAATCTTTTACTCACAATAGGTTAGTTTCACGCATACAATAGGATAATCACACACTTATCTAGTACATACACTTGGGTTATTGTTGTAGGTTAAATATACACTAGGTTAGTCATGTAAACACATTAGGTTAGTCGCACACACATATGTCTAAAACCTCTTGGGCACTAGGTACTTGTGCACATCATGTTAGCATATTTGGGATCAATTATTGTGCTTGAGCCCTCATTTGCACTTGAAGACGTAGATAGGTCTCTTGTGCAGTCACTAGCCCTAGCATTCCCACTCCCTACACGCACCGCATTAACCTTTGCATGCACACATCCTGCACCATGCACACTAGCTATCACACTCACAATCACTCACCCTAGTGCAAATTCTAGTTCACCCACCTATTAGGGCACACTCACTAACCCTCTTCTACACATACACAAACTTGCAATCATTCACATGCATCCACCATCATCCACCACACTCACTACCTAGCACTAGTATACATAATAAGACACCAACCTTTGCTTGAGAAGTAATAAGGTGATCCCAACTACCAAAAAGGAGAGGAACTTGAGGCCCAATCCAACTACTATTGCATCAAACTGTGAGTCCAATATAGTTGGAGCTCAATCCTCGAAACCACACAACTCAAGGTTCTCATTGATCGAGTGATTGAGTTAGTCAATTGAGAAACATAAGACCACAAGCCAAGCACAATGAATGAGGCTTCATTTCTTGCTACTCTTCCATGACAAGTCTTGGAGTCTTTGAAAGTTACAATAGGACACTTTGACTATGCAAGACTCACAAATGAGAAATTGGAAGCAAAACTCATGGCTCGCAAGGATCAAGGAACTAAGACTTTTAGCAATGTTGTTGAACATGGGGACATCAAGGTCATCCCATGACACTGTCACAAACCTTGTCCAACTCAAGCTCCTTGATCACATAGACTTGCTCACTAGTATAGGAGTTTAGATAGCCCAAACTCTATTGATTGGAATGGGAAGTATACCAAATCAACAAGTAGTAGTTGGCTTTACTTGCTCCACCAAACCATATATTAGCAACTCCTTAAGCCGATATCAACCCATTTGACATCCCACAACCACCTAGCTTGATCATAACTCACCATCCTAATGATGCCCCAATGCCCTATGTTGAAGAGCTAGTTGAGGAAGAGGATTACGCCAATTCATATATCTCTTATGACAAAGAAGGGAATGTAATCCTTATGGGCTATCACACCTAATACCAATCATGATGTTAGGAAGAGGTAGTGGGCGAGGCATGATTCAGTCTTGAGAAACTGTTGCCTATTGACTTGCGAGAAGTCACATATCCACCCAAAGCTCTCAAAAATAGAATCAATCCCATGAGAATAAAGTTGACCAAAGATGTCCCAAATGTGGAATCACCTACATTATTGTGCAGATCGGATGTGAGATGCACACATAGCTGCAATCACTCAGCAAACAAAAGAAGCTCCCTCCCTCTCTCTTTTTCTCACAAAAAGACTTGCACCACTCAATAAAATTCAAAATAGAGAAAATAAAAAGTGGAGAAAATTGAACGACACACAATTTGGTGTAATCTTCCCCCATACATGGAGTGGGCTGCTTTTCCATGTACATATTTATGATATTAAATTGAATCTTACTTTGCCTAAAGTTGGCCCTTTACATCACTCTTTAGGTGAAAAGAGTTTGAGTTGACTAAATTGATGGTTGCAAGTTGTTCCTAACCCACTGGCATCTAGAGCCATAAAATATTTATGAAATATATTCACCATATCTCTCTTAAATCTAGAATATCAATAAATATTTACAAAAGGGTTGTGTGCACGCCATAGGCTAAATGGCAGTGTGTCTTATTAAATAAATCAAGGAAGAATTATTTGGATTAACTTTTGGTGTACCGTGCATATCCAATTTTTATCTGCTCTACACATCAGTTGTCAAAAATTCAAAAAATCATGTAGTAAAATAATTAACTAAATTAAAGCAGCTAGCCATAATAAAGCATAAAATCGTTGGAATTCCATTAACTAATTAAAACACGTAGACATTAATACTTGTGATGTGGATGTCATGGCATCACCCACAGACGGCTTCATCCACGTTCACACCTTCAAGTCTCATGCCCGAGAAGGATAGGTGTCCCCATTGACCTTTCGCCCAATAGGAAAATAATTCGCTCTTAAGGATGTGCCCCGCACTGACGAAGAACCATTTAAGGCACTCATCCCATCAACATGCACGATTCACTCTTAAGAACGTGCCATGCACTGATGGAGAACCATTTAAGGCGCTTATCCCCTCGTGTAGGTGCCTCTTGGCAACATACCCCCAAGGTGGGATAGCAATTGACCTCGATTGCTAGTGGGTGGATGTGGAGTCAACAAATTTGGATAAGCACGTAAAGCACGTGTAGGCATCCACTAAGCAATCTCAACATGATGATTTTGAAATTTTACAAGATAGCAGGGATAAGGATTGCTAGTACAGATGGTCATATAGTCAATATCAATAATAGATGTAGGAATTAGAATTTCATGCTCATCTTCAAGCAAATGTGGAGAGTTATAAATAGGATCAAAAAGTGAACATTGAAATTGTCGGAGAAGACTTATAGAAATTTCCAATGTGCAGGTAATTCTAATTTGAAAGCATTAGCATTGATATAATGAAGAACTCTAAATGGTCCATAGTGGAATGATTATGCACCATATCATCAACAATTGGTACTTTCTAAGTTAAACAAAATGTCGGTGTGGCATTTTACGACCATAAATAATTTCAAATGGTGCATTGTGTGTGGTAGAATGAGATGTATTATAATATGCAAATTTGTAATAGATGTAAATGTTGATCCCATATTGTGCTTGGTGAAGAGATAGTGTAGGCATGAATTAAATCAAGAATGGTACTATTGGTAGCTTCAGTTTCCCCATTAGTATCAAGATGAAAGGTTGAACTGAAATCAATTTTAGTATCAAGATTAGAAAACAAAGTCACCCATTAATTATTACAAAAATGGGGATCACAATCACAGACAATGACTTTAGAAAGACCATGGTGTACAAAGATATGCTTAAGAAAAAGATTGGTAGCTTGTGAAGTAGTGAGAGTTTTCTTGCATGCAATAAAACATGCTTGTTTACTAAAACTATCAGTAGCAATCCAAAGCATATTATTTTGAGTAGAAATGGTTGGTAAACATGTAATAAAATGCATTAAGATTTGCTCCCAAGGGCAGTTAAGGATAGTCAAAGGCATTAAAAGTCCATATTGTTTACCGTGATGTCTTTTAATCTATTGGCAAATAAGACACTCAAAAACAAAGGAAGAAACATTAGGATTCATACAAGGCCAATAAAAATCTTTAGTTAGATTTTAAAGAGGAGAAATTATACCATGATGAGCCATGTAAGGTGGAATATGGATTTCTTGAAGGACAAAATTGTGAAAAGGCTGAGTAACACATAAGTGTTTCTCATAGAAAAGGAATCCATCAAAGATGAAAAATTTAGTAATAGGAATCCATTGGTTTTGTGATGAACACAACCAAGCATAATGAAAATTAGGATTATGTAAGTAAGTATTTTTCATAGGATATAGAGAAGACATAGAAAGAACTTAAATATTATTCATGGAAGGTTTATGGCTGGAAGCATTAACTATGATATTTTCTTATTCAAGGTGGTATTGAATTAAAGGATGAAAAGACTGAATAAAAGAGACCCATTAGATATGTCTATTAGAAATTTGAGGTTGAGATAGAAGATGTTTAATACTTTGTTGATTTGGTTTTATAAAAAATTCACAACCCATTAAATAATATTTCCAAAATTTTGATGCATGTACAACAGCCAAGAGTTCTTTATTAAAAATTCAGAACCCATTAAATGACGTTTCTAGATTTTTAATGCATGTACGACAACCAAGAGTTCTTTATCGTAAGTACTATACTTCAATTCAGATGGTTTGAATTTGCAACTAGAATGTGCAATTGGATGATCATCTTGCATTAATACAACACTAATACTAGAACCAGTAGCGTCAATAACAACCAGGAAAAATGGTATATTGAAATCAAGAAGTTGTAAGATAGGTGCATGTGTTAGTGCATGCTTTAACAAATTAAAAGAACGTCGTTGGCTTTCACCCCAACAGAAAACAAGACATTTCTTCAATAACATAGACAGTTGCAAAGCAAGTAATGAAAAATTACGAACAAACTTGCGATAAAAAACTTAATAGACCTAAAAATGATCGAACTTCATGCTGATTTCTTGGTTTAGGCCATGTGTTGATGGCTTCAATTTTCCTCGGATCAACTTGTATACCTTTTGCAGAGTTAATGTGACCTAAATATTCAATTTCTAATTGGAAAAATGCACTCTTTTCTGGGTTACATATAACGGATTTTGTTTCGACAAATGGAAAACTAAAGATAAATGCTCTCCATGCTCTTTTTCACTTTTTTTAAACACAAGTATGTCATCAAAAAATAAAACAACACAATGTTGAAATTTCAAAAATATTTGAATCATCATTCTACTAAAAGTTGTGGGGGCATTAGTAAGGCCAAAGGGCATTACTAAAAATTTGTAGTGGCCAAATTGAGTTTTAAAAGCACTTTTATAAATGTCAGTTTTGGAGCCATGTGAACTTGGTGATAGCCAGACTTAAGATCGATTGTGCTGAAGATAGTTACCCCTTGAATTTTATCTAAAAGATCATCTACACAAGGCATTGGATATCAACTTTTGATAGTGATTTTATTTAAAGCTTTGTAGTCAATGCACATACGATAAGTTTGGCTCTTTTTCTTGACCAAAAGAACAGGTGCTCCAAAAGGAGAGCTGGTGGATTTGATTAATCTATGGTTTAGTAATTCCTGTACCTGATTTTGAATTTCTTTTTGCTCTATTTGGTTGTGACTATAAGGAGCCTTACAAGGAGGTTGATTGCCTTTTTCTTCACTAGAAGAACAGGTGCTCCAAAAGGAGAGCTGGCGGGTTTGATTAATTTGTGGTTCAATAATTCCTCTACTTCTTTTTGAATTTCTTTTGCTCTATTTGGTTGAGCCTTACAGGGACGTCGACTGCCAGGTATGAGATCTATTTAATGATCCTCGGGTCGTGAAGGTGGTCGTTGAAGAGGTAAGTTAGAGGAAAAACAATTAAAAAATTTTATTAATAATTTTTTTAAATATTGTAGTTAAATTAGACTTAACAGCTTTGACTTCGTTAATGAGCACAAGAAATGCTTTTAATTGCTTACAAATAGCACACTTAGCTTGAGTGTGACTGATTAATGGAAGAAATTCACTTTTGGTTAGTCCTTCTAGAAAAAGAGATTGACATGCATGCTGGATATGCATCGAATGAGTATCATAATCAATACAAGATTAAATCGATGTCTCCATGGCATGCCTAATATCATATCAACAGATTATAAAGGTGCAACCAAAAAATTATGCTTTTCCTTATATGGTCCAATGTTAATTTCTAGCCCCCACACATTTTTTAATTCCATTATAGAGTTCCTAAGAATGCAGCTTTGATTTTGTAGGTAGATGGACCTGTAGTCAAGTATAATTTCCTAACTACCTTTTTTGAAGTAAAGTTGTGAGTGCTACCATTGTCGTGCAAAACAATCATTTCATGGTCATGCAGAATTTTACATTTCATTTTCAATAAAGCATGAATGGAAATTTTACTAGAAATATCATCTTCTTTGCTTGGATTTTTGCTCATAAATGCTACTTTATCAAAATCCCATGTCATCAATTGTGTCATTAGCTCCAACATAATTGAGATGGGTTGTAGGTTTCTTCCATTTGCGAGTATTGCCATTGGACAACAACTTGAGATATGGCCAAGATGATTACATTTATAGCAGATTACATTTTTAGAATTTGTATTGGATACAACAAGATTGACATTTTTGGCTTCAGAAGGAGATAGATTTAAATTTGGAAGCAAATTGGCCAAAATTATTATTGAAATTCTTCATCCAAGGTCATCGGTTATTACAATTTTTGCCAAATTGAAAATTGGAAGTATGATTAGGATTGAATGAATTGAAATGAAAATTGTTGTTACTCGTCAGAGCTTGAGGTTTTCGCCACTTATCTTTATTTTACTTTTTCTCAATATCATGCGCCAAAGAAATTACTCCCTCCAAAGTGTTAGGCTTAAACACATAAATTACTTCAACTTTGAAAAATGGAAGAAGACCAGGCATATACTTTTGTTTGAAGGTTGCCTCAGCTACGAGTTTCACCATTTGTAGTTGAGGCAAAGTATTCCAAAATCTTTTAGTGTATTGCAGAATGGTTTCTCACTCACACTGCATGAATGCATCCCATTGTTGTTGCACATGGAGTTTGAGGCAAAAAGTTGTTAAGAACCTTCTTGTAGAATGTTTCCTACTATGAAAGAGGATGGTAAGTGCTCTTGCAGGTAACATCTCACCATAATGAACCTTTGTTGATGAGATAATGAGAAGTACACTTAGTTTTATCATTTTTATAATAACTTTCATTATCAAAGTAAGATTCAAATCGACTCAACCATGAAAGAACCTTGTGACCATCTTTAATACCATCATAAGTATTAAATTTGAAAGTACACTTACTTACCTTTGATTCCTTTTAGATGGATTGAGCTTTGAGGGTGGCGTTGATGGTGTGGACCATGGAATCATCAACAAAAGAAATTTGGGATACCGGGTGCTTGAGGGATAAAATTTCTTGCTCTAAATGCACTCGGTGTTGACAATCTTCATTAATTTACATGACTGAGAGATCCATGCTTTGCTCCATAGTTGGTTTGCAAAGTGATGAAGGTGAATCGAAATTGGCCATAGCAAACAAACCTTCTTGGGACATCTTGATTACCGGTGGTTTAGGTGAGAAAGCTGGTCAATAGGAAATTTTGTGGTTCAAGAAATGCTTTGCTCTTGATGATGAAATTTTGCATTTGAACACCAAACAAGAGAGTAGATTCTTAGGAGAATTTATATGTAGATAGGTAAAGATTGGCAATTATTTTTTGATGAGGGTTTGGCAAATTTTAGTAGCCTTGAAGAGGTTGCACAAGAACCACCTCTTGCAGGCACTAAGTCAGCTGATGCGACTTGTGCAAACTAGGGAGATCAGCATGTAGCACGATGTAGAAAGAAAGTAAGTTGGCTTGAGTAAGTAGTAGTAGTAGTAACTAAGGCTTGAATAATCCTTTGAAAAGAAACTTGATGGATTCATCTAGGAGTATGTCGTTGAATCAGCTGTCAATTGAAAAAAAATGCCTCCCCTACAAAAATTAAAAAAGAGCTTAAGCTAGACTTAAGATTCTTAATCCTAATTAGTTTTTTTGTTAACTCAAAAGCACCAGGACAAGTAGAAACATGGTGCCATCATGGGAGGATGGGAGATTTCAATGTCTGACAAATTTGGAGAACTTCTAAGTAGAGATAGAGGGGTTTGGGGTTTTGAACCACCAAGAATCCAACCGTGCAGTCCGTTTGGTCTAAGACAACTTGTAGAGCACTTGATTGCTCCAGAGAGCTCGCCTTCATGCAAGAGGATAGGTGATTAGAAGCCCTAGATGTAGGCTGGGCTCTGATACCACTATTGCATAGATCAAATGAGAGATGCACATGCATCAAATAGAATAAGCTCCATCTCTCTCTCTTTTTCTCATAAAAAGACTTGTACAAAATAAAATTCAAAATAGATAAAAGAGAAAGTGGAGAAAATTGAGCCCAAAGTTAGCCCTTTACATCACTCTTTAGGTGAAAAGAGTTTTAGTTCACTAAGTTGATGGTTGCAAGTTGTTGCACAACCCATTGGCATCTAGAACCATAAAATATTTATGAAATATATTTAGCATATCTCTCTTAAATCTAGAATGTCAATAAATATTTACAAAAGGGTTGTGCACATGCCATAGGCTAAATGGCAGCGCATCTTATTAAATAGATGAATGAAGAATTCTCCAAATTAAATCTTGCATGTCGCACATATCCAATGTATATTTGCTCTACACATCAACTGTCAAAAATTCAAAAAATCATATCAGTAAATTCATTAACTAAATTAAAGTAGCCATAATAAGTTATAAAAGCATTGGAATTTCATTAATTAATTAAAACTCGTAGATGCTAGCACTTGTGAAGTGGATGTTGTGGCATCACCACAACCACCACAGACAACTTCACCCGCATTCACACCTTCAAGTCTCATGCCTAGAAAGGATAGGCATCCCCATTGACCTTTGGCCCAAGAGGAAAATAATTCTCTCTTAAGAACATGCCCCACGCTAATGGATAACCATTTAAGACATTCATCCCCTCATGTAGGTGTCTCTTGGCAGCATACGTATACCTAGACTATCCGAAGAGGAAAGCTAGTACTAGTAAGGCCATAGTTCCCGTAGTGCCCTTGAGTCTCTTTTCAGTAGAAGTGTTGAAAGATGGAGATATAATCCCCATATCCATCAATGCTATCACTAGAGCATAGGCTAAGTAAGGAGGATTTAATATCCTTAGACCATCATTAGCAACTAGCATTTTCAGTAGAAGAAAGAATTCAAAGGAGTGAGCTAAATGTGTCACCCTTAGGTCGAAGAGTGAAGGATTAACCTCAATATCAAACATGTATCACTTTTAGTGTGGAACACACTACCTCTACTCCCCACATCAAAATGGCCATCTCAGCCAAAGCAGGTGAGTACCTAGATCCAGACCATCAATTGAAGCTAATAAGTAAGTTCAAGAATTGCGTTGTAAGGCACAAGTAGAAATCACAATTGAGGAAGTAATAAAGTGAGAAATACTTGGGGGAAGCATTCAGGAAGCTGACTAACGAATTAGCAAATTTACTAAGCAAAGCATGTCATCTTAACACAATGGGCAAATGTGTATAAATTTCTAATGACACAACAATGTGAGATCTATAGAAAAAACCATCCATATGGTCTCCACCTCCAACACTAATAATGTAGCAGAGTTGAAGGTGCAATTGAGCTTGGCCAATATAGCATTGAGCAACCTAGATTTTGGCCAATGCTTAATCTTTTGGTCCTAAACAAAGAAATCCTTAGATGCCATTTAGAGGGTAACGGGAAAGAAGAGCAAGAGTTGGAAGCTATGGGGCTAGGAGAAACAGAACCCTCTAGATCATAGCTATCCTTTCCTATGGATTCGTTATAAATCTTGTCTTCCTTGGTAGATAGACTTTGTGGAGACCTAAGAATTTAGTGAGTCAAGGAAGAGTGCAAGTAACGTGCCTCAAGGACCTTTGTCAATAGTGGAGTTGGCATTAAGAATATGTAGGAGCGCAGCTTAAGATTGTTGAGTACCTTACAACAACACACTCAGAAGGTGATTGACCATCTACTTGACTACAGAGGATATGAAGAGTAGCAAGAAGATCTACATGAACTAGTGATGGAGTGCCAATAGCTAGGAGGAGATCCAGGAGGAGAACAAACCATAGTATTCAACTTCAACGTTTTTGAGGAAACAAAGCTTTGAAAGGCTCTACCCCCAAGAATTATATAGACATTGATTTGGGTAGATAAGAGCATTGTGAAGAAATGAAAGGAGCAACAAGATGAAAACACACTCTCAAAAGCTTGTTAGCTTCAAGAAGGCAAAAGCTAAGGTGACCATTTGGGATATTGACTTGAGAAATCTTGAAGCTTCACCTGGAATGGCAATATTCTATCCTAACAATTGATGACACTGCAAGTTTAACATTCCAAATATTAGAAAACTTCATTGCTCTTATCATAGGTAGCATACACATCATGATTACACCATGACCAGTACAACTTCCCAAAGATCCCCAATGTTGATGCCACTAAACATGAAAAGATGTACTTGTTCAACCTCAAGACCTCTGACCCTCATTCTAATAAGTTCTTCAACCACTTCACTAATTGCCCTAATTGCCCCAACCCTACCTTTATCACCATCTATAATTAACGTCACCTCCTAATCAAATTGCTAGAACAAACCCTACCCCCTACAAAGATGGACAACCCCTACTATTTTTTGACATCAACATTAGCATAAATAGAGTGACCATGATTTTCTTATACCTATATGCCATACTCTTTCCATCCTATTGCATCTTGTTACTGGAATAGATGGTGGGAAGTTGGTTTGCTTTTTGTACTCACACCTTCGACCCAAAATCCTTTATCAAGCTACGACCCAAAATCCTTTATCAAGGCTGTATGCTTAGCAAGGGATGTCTTAGCTATAACTTGCAATCACTTTCAAAGGAATAATGATCGTATTTACTTATTTTTAAAGAGAAAGAAGAAGAAAAATGGAGATATATATATATATATATATATATATATATATATATATATAACTCCAATTTAGATAGGTGCAGAACACGATCACTACACCTAGGTATCCTTAGCTTAAGCTCATCCGTTGGCCTCAATTGGCCGACTCTACTTCTAACCCCCTAGTCCTCCTCCCATAGCACAACCTTAGGGCACATCAAGGGCATGACACCCTAGGCTTACTTGGACAACCTATCACCCACCTTGAGACTTCACTTCATAATAAAGCCATGCACTAATAGGGTTCTTAAGTTTGGGACAACACATTAAGCTTGCTTGGAGCTTGATCTATCTCCCAATCACATATGCATGAGGACAAGCATTGTATAATAAGATAGACATATCCCTAGGGAGAGCACAATGATTGTATGTTGCTAAAGATCCATGGTTACTAAAGATTTCATTGAAGATCCAATGACATCTGGTTTGCAACTTTTCTTTCTCCATAGCAAAAACAAAAACATCAAGCATAGCCTTCTTAGACTCCTCTCAAGTAAAAAAACTCCTCCAATTTTCCTCATGTATGTTTACCATGTGTGAGTATATCCTTTAAGATGAAGGGTTGCATAGTAAATCTAAGCTTCAACATTGCAGGGGTAGAATGTAAAGTACAACTCCAACTTTTTAATCCATTCCTCCCATTCGGTTGGTTAAGAGTTGTCTCTTTTGAAATTTGGAATGTTGATTATCTCTTTGTATTCTTTATCATTGTAATGTATTGATGAATTTGCATTAGGTTGTCCATAAAAATGTTGTTTCCATGAGTCCTTACTCCACGAATTTTATCTAAAGGAGGGATATTCAAATTGATTGCTACCGAATCCATGAGAAGCTCAATCCCCAAATCCATGGGTAGAAGGCTGAGTGAATGAATGTTGCTCCCTATTTGTTTGTCCATCATGAAACAATCTTCTACCTTCATGCTTATCTTCACTCTTGTGTTGGTTATAAGCTTCCACTTTCTTTTGCATGGTTGGGAGCTAAATGTAAAAGGATTTGTAAAACAGATCATAGCCATGGTAATTGTCTTCATTCCTAAGGTCATTTTCTTGTCTATCATCATCCTTTGGGTTGAATTGAGGCCTTGCTTTGTCTTTAGCTTGTACTTGAGGCTAATGTCATGTCTCTATCTTCTTTGATGGCTGCCCCTTTCAAAAACTAGGTCCATGTGGCTGATTGAAATATCTTCTATTAAGAATATCTTGTGGGATTGGATTAGTATGATGCGAGGTTAGAATAGGGTCTTCAGTAGGCTATGAATTTTGCATATTACTAGTCAAACCTTTTATGACTGTTATCAATTTATTAATCCTAATGTCCATTCTATCCATAGACTTGTTGAGTAGATGAAAAGCACCAAGAACACCCACATGCATGTGATTCAACTCCTTTAACAATTGTATGTAATCACTAGACTCTTGAGAGGCATGAATATCCTCATTCACATAGTGAATATTTTGAGCATTGAATACAATTGTTTGCTCATCTTCTTGGTGATGGTTGAGAGCTTCATTTGAATATCTTTATCAATTTGATAGGCCCTAACATATTCATCATTAACTTTGTCCATGATTTTGTCCTTCCTTTTGTTCTTTCTTAGCCATATGTATAAGAGTGTTGCCCATAATGACCAACAATTTGGCTATATCTTGGGCTACAAATGTCAAATTTGATAAGATTTTCGATTCAAAATGAAGCTAAGGTAATCTTCCATGCAAGGAGCCATTAAGCTTGGTTTATGGATGTATAGAGAAATTCTGTAGCTCAATCTTTATAATTATCTATCCTCCATCTTATACTAGACTTATTATAGTCTTGTTTTGACTTGTAAGTGTTCCCAAATCACTTGTAACACATGTAGATACCTATAGGCACCTATAAGAGATGATGGAACACTTGGAGGATACAACAAAGGCTTGCAATCTCAAAGATATGACTGAAACTATGCTATCTTAAATCTATGATCCATGCAATGTCTGTAGGAAACCCCCAAAAACTGAAACACCTTTTGTCTCTTTCCCTATTTGTACTTGCAACTTTTCAATAGGCCATAATCCTACAATAACTCAATTTCTCATGAAAAATCTTTGCAAAAAAAGTAAATGTACATGAAAATAATATTTTGAACACAATATTAGTGAGTTTGGGAATCTCCCAACCCCCATTTTTTGAATACTAAAAAGGTGGCACCTGGATAACATGCCCATAAGTTTCTCAAAACCATATGGTGTGACCTATCATTGAAAAGCGCTTGAAAAATGGAATCTGTCAAGCTATAGAGCACTCGATTTGGAGTTATAGTGTTCAAGTTATGACAAATCCAAAGATTTGACCACGTGTCCCAAACTTATGGGAAATTCCCATATTCCCCAATATGGTGTTTTTGGACTCTAGATCACCAGGGATGTGCAAATTTCCTCCCGGGCTGGGTTGTGCACCCCTTTAGGATCATAATCAATAAGGGAAGGTCACCTCTCTTTGTCTTTTCGACTTGCTTGACATCTGATTTTCCTCATGTGTATAGACATGGAAAGTACATGCTAAGGCTAAAAAAACATTGATGAGATATAGGGTTGAAAGGATTATTTGTGATTTTCAATGATATGCAAGGTATTAATTGATATAAGGTTTGAATAGAATGAGATTGGATAAAGATCTTACCATTCAATAGTGACTTATTGCTTTACAACTTTTCCACTTACCCTTATATTATATTTTCCATCAAAATACTTAAAGACGATAAACAACCAAGCCAATGTTAGGATTAGGTGTCCTAATGAAGAAGATGCTAACAAAATGGTGTAATGGAGGGGAAATACTTAGGTCAGGTTGACCTAAGTATAAAAGGTGTAAGGGACACTGCATAGGTACCATTTTGATAATTATACATCTGTCCTTTCACCTTCTTCACCTTCTTCCCTGTACTTCCATGGGTGCCAGCCATTTCTCTCTCCTCTTCTTGTCTTTCTCTCTCTACTCCTAGCCTTTCTCTCTCCTCATCACCCTCTTTCTCTCTCTTTCTCTCTCCTCTCTGCAGTCTCTCTCTTCTCTCCTTCTCTCTCCTAGGTCTCCTTCATGACAATTAGTATCAGAGCTTCAGTCTTTGATCCAGTCTTCTCTCTCCTTCCTCACATCTAGTTATAGTTTTCAAAAAAAAAAAGAAAAAAAAAAGAGAAACCCTAGTCAAACAGGTACAGGAGCTGTAAGGAAAATTAATGGAGTACTACAAGGTACTGGCAGCTTTCTTGGACTCCACACAAGTTATGGCAAGAGGCTCAGTTGAATCTGGAGCAAGGAGACAAAATGGTAAACCATCTTCAATTTTGAGGGCACCTTTCCTTCAAGGTTGATTTTGAGAAACTAGTCGGGCTTATCGACGAGGTCCACATATTTGACGTTGTAAGGCACGCCTTTCTCTTTTAGCATTTCCTTGAATTGAGCCACGCGCTCATCTTTTATTGGACCCTTATCTTCATCCTCACTGTCAGAGGATGAATCAAATGATGACTTCTCAGCAGTGCTCTCCTTGATCTTTTCCTTACTGCCTTCTAGTATTGGATTCTTGCTAGCAGCAACATTATTTGTAAGGCTTGATCCATCTACGACTGTCGAAACACTCAAACTGCTAGCAAGTCCATCTAATCCTGGAGATGCAGAATCTTGCAGCTTTTTTTTAACTAAGTCCAGAGTAGAAGAGCTTGCAGTTGGTACAAGTGCTTTGTGTGCATCCCGCCCCAACATACCCACACCAGGCACATTCAAACTGAAAGCAATGGGACCTTTCTCACTATTTGTTTTTGTAGCCTGCAGTAAACTTGTAGCTAGTTTAGCGGAAGCCTCCTCACTTTGCTTTTTACGAAACTCTGCAACTTCTGCCGGAACTTGCCAACTTGTGGCCTGGGTTATGGTGTGGTAATAATATTTAACTAACACCCTAACCTCGCAGATCAATGTGAGTTTGATGCTCAACTCTAGCCTGAAACCCTCCAGAGCCTCATCCAGAGATCAAGCTGCTGCAGAGGATTTGATGCTCAACTCCAGCCCGAAATCCTCCAGAGCCTCGTCCAAAGATCAAGCAGATCAAGATGGGCAGGCTTTGAATAGATAAAAGGATGGGGCGAACATCATATGCAGATGACCATTTATCCTGAAGAATGTCCAAGCAAATATTGCCATACTGATCCACATTAGGATGAAAGCACATGGTTTCAAACTTCACTAGCAGTGGTTTAAAAGGGTACTCTATTGGAAACCAAAGAGATAGCTTATAAGAAAGGCCCTCATATACTGTTCCAGTGCTACCTTTGATCGTCCCAATCCAAGAGAATATATTGTCCCCATTTGGAAATGCAGATATTCTAGGATCTCCAGAAGTCATGAGCGACATAAGCTCCATTTGCAACCTGTGGGAGACGGAATGGCTGTCTAGGCTCCATTTGCAACCTGGGGAGACGGAATGGCTATCTACAGGCTGCGATGCAAGCCGGGAGTTCTTGAGGTTGACTGCGGGACCAAGTCTGGTATTGAATCATCCAACTCAGAGATTTCAAGTCCAAATGCATCTGTAAGACATTGAGTAGCAACCAATACTGCTTCGGAATCAACATCAGGAGCAAGTTCCACTGTGTTGAGAAAACAGAGAAAAGAATGCACGACTCGTCTCATGAGAGGGGAATCACTCCGCAAGTGATGCACGCCTTCCTGTGGCTCATTTGAAGCCAACAGATGCTCCTTTAGCCTATGTGATCAGAGGGTTGAGAAGCTTTTGGCCTTGGTGAGAGCCTCATAATTTGCCCAGATTTGGTACATAAATCCACATCATAATCGTCTTCATCCTCTTATGTGATTCCTTATATTGCACAGTCCATAGACCTTATGCTTCGAGATTGATTGGGTTTCTTGACCTCTTCCAATAGCTGATGTATGGTAAGGCTTAGCGTGTGGCCAAGCCCTCTGATGAATTTGTTAGAGTGAGTGACAGATTGATGTTGATTCCGCTTTATCTCAGTGTGTGGTGATACAAGAAAAATCTTTGATGCAATAACTCCCTTTGGGAGTTGTTGACCAGGTCCTGTACATGTGAAGGATGCAACCCGGGTACCATTGATCCATCAAAAGGTTTTGAGCAGCATGCTCCATGCATTGTCTATACCCCTGCTACCATCACTTTTGCTTATGCTTCTTCCCAAGTCTAGCTTTGTCTCGAGTTTTGGCTGGCTTACATTCCTTTAAATCTGAAGTCATCAGAAGTTTCCTTGCGCCTAGGTTGCATACATGATGCTAGAACATCTGAGGGAAAACCTGAATGGGGCCTATTTGTCAGAGCTAGAGGCTTGGTTTCTGGTGTTTGGTTAGCGTAATTCTTTTGGATTGAATTCACCTTCATACGTCATGTTGGAGCAAAATTCGTTTCCAGTGGAGATCTGGGGATCCTTCCTAGTTGTTGGAACTTTACAGATGTTTTTAGCTCTTGAATGCTATACTGAATTGTGTTAGGTTTATGAATGGTCAAAGAACATCACAATTCAAACAGGAATCCCAGAGGAACCTTCAGTAACCCCTTTGTGCTAATGCACTTCCGTGTTTCTCCTTTTTATGAGGCGATGCATCTAAACACTAAGTGCAATGCACATGGAGAGATGAGCAACAAGCTCTTAACTTCAATTTGCAGGGTTGGCTTTCTAACTCTTTGGTGGAAGGATTCATGATGACCATAGCTCCTATGGAAATGACGAAAGAACAGCGCAAGGAGCTCAGAAGAAAGTTGGAAGCTAAGCTGGTGCAGGTGCAATGATTGTACCCTAAGATTGATGCCAATATGTTGCAAATGAAGTAGTCTCATTTTGCTCTTGGCGATACAATGCAAAGGAAAGTAACCTCACATGTTTATGGAATTCCTAGTGTGCTACATCTTGCTCCATGGCAACTGCATAGTTGAGGACTCAGAAATAGAGAATTGGCTCAATTCTGATATGGGGATATGGATGCTTGACTTCCATCAAAAGATCATGTATGCATGCAAGATTGAACATACTAATGTGATGAACAAGGCATGATATATTTGGATCACAGTACACACCAGACAACATATGATTGCATGCAATTGTGCAGGCTTGGAATCCTAGTGTGCTATCCTACATGTAACACAACAAGCATCCCTGTAGTCAACCCTAGAGTGCCTCCCTTGTCAACTCATCAAGATGCTGCTATGGTAAGATGAGCGTCTGCTAGAGGACATGCCTTGGAGTTGACAACATCTGAACCAGGCCACATAGTCAATCTTCTGAGTTGGTCTGACTTTTGTGAGATGGGATGATGGTACAATAGTGGCAGGTCTGACTTTTGGGTGAGACTCCTAGATGAGTGAACAAAGTATGGAGAATAGAGATTGCTCTGATGACCATTAACTAATCAAATGTGAGTTGAGGCTAAAGCAGAAGCAAGAGTTGTGCTAGGTTGAGGCAACACCATGCATAACATGCATAAGATGGAGGAAGTTTCTGAGGTAATTCAGCAACAGTTAATGCAATCACACCAGCCTTTTGAGGTGCAATGGCAACCTTTTACCCAGCAGCTTAAACAACCATTAGCACATTACAAGCAACAACAGTTGCATCAAGATTTGGACAGCAACATAATGATTATGTTTATGCCGAATTTGGTCGTACATGTTGTGTACCTTGCCACGGACATGGACAGCCTGATTATTATGGGCAATAGCCCGAGCCTTCTCATAGGCATGCTAGGAAGTATTGCTATGGAAATCATCGAGAATCCTATGACTTTAAGGATCATCATCATGCATATGGAGATTATTATGCCACGCAACCATATGGGCAGTTGCCTCATGGAGACCCTGATGCAATGCAGGAGTGGCAAGCAAATGATTATGACCGACATCATGCCGATACCTATGCTCGTGGACTTGCCAATCATCATACTTATGGCCAGCCTAGGATGCAAGGACACTGTTGTAGTCATGTTGGACAATCATCATGCAATCTTGAGCATCATGTTTATGGGCAACAATATGGCCAAGGTTTTGGTAGTAGGCAACAGCAAATAGATGTATTTGGGCAGCATCATGAACATTTTTGTGACATGCATTCTCATAGAGATTATGGATAGCATGACCAATGCTGTGGGCTCAATGATCAAAGGCAACATGCTTATGACGGTTATGCGTGTGATGTGCAGCAGGGCTATTATCACCACATGTAGTATGGACATCATGAGTATCATTATGAGCAGCAGCCACATTGGTATGACCATCCATATGGACAGCATGATCATTATAGTCATGGGCATGGACAACCATTTGTTGTACATGAGCAGCAAGATGACTATGAGCAGCATGTCAGAACTATTACTGAGTTGACCAATGGTGATGAGCATGTGTGTAGATTGCTATCTAAGGCTAAACGTATTAGACACCTTACTAGTGATACGATACAGGAACTACATGCTGCGGGCTTATGCTATTGATGTGCTAAGTCGATATCTTGTGATCATGAAGCCACATGCACGGCAAAGACAGCAAAAATACTCTTGGTATTAGAATATTATGATCCAAATGATGGAGAAGATCTTGCTGAGGACCATTTT
Organism: Lygodium microphyllum; assembly: GCF_053477565.2. Lineage (NCBI taxonomy): Eukaryota > Viridiplantae > Streptophyta > Polypodiopsida > Schizaeales > Lygodiaceae > Lygodium > Lygodium microphyllum. The sequence goes on from NC_141143.1 coordinate 163,210,746, forward strand.
GGTGTGGGTAAAAAACAAGACCTTCAGTTCAAGAAAGAAGATCATGGGCAGGATGTGGATTTGGATGATCATGACCCCACGCGGGAGCCCCTTCAGTCCACAGACCTACAGTTTAAATGCTTGGACATCACTAAGAATGCAAGGTCCATGAATATGCAGCACTTAGGGGCTGATGCAATCCATGCAATGGTGACTTTAGCCTCATATGCTTCAGTCATACAGAGCATGGTGATGCCTGAGAGGCTTATGGAAGAGTTAGCGAATACCACCATGTTGATCATGCTTCTAGTTGTACTTGATTTTGACCTTATGGAAGCTAATCTAATGCATGGTAGCGATACCACTGCTGATCCAATGCATGGTAGTGATACCACTTTCCCTTTTGATCCGGGTGGCTACGGGCTGACCTTGACCCTCTGCATAGACTAGTACTACTCTTGAATATTAGGCAATCTTTTACTGGGTCTATGCCGAGAACCCCCCCTCCCCCCCCACTATCTTTTGCCACTTGTAATACTGTATAGAGTAGTACTTTGCAGCCCACTACTTGGCTATACCAATAAGTCTGATCTTTGTTTTTGAGGACAAAAACTTCACTTTGAGTGGGGATGGATTGTAATGGAGGGGAAATACTTAGGTCATGTTGAATTAAGTATAAAAGGTGTAAGGGACACTGCATAGGTACCATTTTGATAAATATACATCTGTCCTTTCACCTTCTTCACCTTCTCTGTCCTTCCATGGCTACCAACCATTTCTCTCTCCTCTTCTTGTATTTCTCTCTCTACTCCTAGTCTTTCTCTCTCTTCTTCTCTCATCTTCTTCCTATTTCTCTCTCCTCTTTGCAGTCTGTCCCCTCTCCCCTCTCTCCTAGGTCTCCTTCATTGAAAGTTAGAGGGCTGGAAGCTCTAGTGATAGGCAACCTCTAATGGATAAATGAGCTAGTCGTTTTTCTTCTCTTTCACAACAATGGATTAGGCTCACTAAGAGATTTAAGAGAGATTAAGAATTGAAAATTGAATGGGAGATGACATGAACATACCTCTTCAAATAGATTAAAATCAATGCATACAACTATGAAGAACCTTCAATGCCACTTGATCCACATGATATCGGCTCCAACTTCAGTGAATAGGCTTCAAGATTGGCAAAGAATGATCCAACTTCAATACTTGAGTCTCTAAAAAAGATTTGGCTCAAATTTGGTTGTTGTAGGCAATCACCTTTGCCTTCAAGAACCAAGAAAGCTTCAAATCTTGATGAAATCTTCTATAATGTTGGCCTTAGACGAGTCTTCTCACAATATTTGAACCTACTCTTGATAGATCTCCATGAATGCTTGTGCCCTAAAATGCCTCTTGCCGACCATGGTTCAATGTTGGAAAGATGGATAAATGTTGAAAGAAATAATTGATGTTTGAGCTTAACCTCACCCCTAGAAGCAAGTAGAAGTTAGAAGCCCCTTCAAATCTTCAAGAATATGTGCAAATTGTCATGGACTAACTCTCTTGAATCTTTGAGCATCAAGCCATCAAACTTGAATGAAGATGATGCAATCCTTAACTATACTTGTTGAAGTACTTGGGAAGAATAGATTGAAGAGTTTATTAAAGATCCAAAGCTCTTACCAAGAATCCATGGCTGCCCCTATTATTTTAGCAAGAACGATGAATATGATTGATGGATAGCATTATGGCCTTCAATGTTGACAAAGGGAGCTTGCAATAAGCATTGGCAAGTAGTAGGGCCACAAATGAAGAGATTAATGAGAAAGTTTGAGACATATAATTGTTGTCCTTTGTGAGGTGTCCGTCAGGCTCATTCCAAGGTGCACCTTTTTGTAGTCTATCAGTAGGTTTTCCAAATGATGCTACCCTCCCTTGGAACATCACGGGGTTTGTCGCTTAGATCCCACTGAGTCTACATTGCAACGAAAGTGTTTTGACCAAACCCATTGGGTTCAACCTAAATTTTCGGGTTTCTAAAATCGGACGGGTCTCTTAACAGCTAGCTAGTGTAAGTAATTTCGAGTTCCCACTTCCTACAGGCTTACTCGAACTGAAGCAGGCTTGCCATTGCACTTGGTTCAAAGAGAATGGGAGACAGAGGGGAGTGCGGTATGTTAACCGTCCTGTTCATAAGGCAAAATCCCATTTCGACCCCCTAAAACAATGCAAGTCAATTCTACTTAACAACTAATTGGTCATCTTTCTATTTCTATCGCCGATTTAGAAAAGGTCCCAGCTAATTGAGACCACCAATCAACTTGATGATAGGATTAGTTGGCATTGATACCATTGTAGCCAGAGTTTCTGCCCTAGATGGTTCTTCAGTGATAAGAGCATTAAGAAAGGCTTTATGACTAAGGGCATCTGCTACTACATTTTCTTTACCAGGTCTAAACTTAATTTCAAAGTCATATTCCTATAGCATCTTGATCCACCGTCGTTGGCTCATATTAAGATCAAGCTGAGTAAAAATCCACTTGAGACTTTTATGATTTGTGACTAAGGAAAACTTATTTCCAAGCAAGTAATGTCTCCATAAGTTGAGAGCGTTGATCACAGCTAACAACCCCAGGTCATGAGTAGCATATCTCTTTTCATGGACTTTCAATTCTCTTGAAGAGTAAGCTATAGGATGAACTTCTTGCATTAGTACACATCCCAATGCAAGAAATTTGGCATCTGTGACAACTTCAAATTCCTTGCTTAAGTCAAGTAGCCTTAAGATAGGAGCACTTATCAAACTATGCTTTAGTTGCTCAAAGCTAGATTATTTAATTGGTGTCTAGATAATGGCAACTTGCTTTTTGAGTAGGTCTATAAGAGGTGCTGCAATTTGGGCATAGTATCTAATGAATATCCTATACCATCCTGTTAGACCTAGAAAACTTCTCACTTCCTTGATTTGGGCATAGTATCTAATGAATATCCTGTACCATCCTGTTAGACCTAGAAAACTTCTCACTTCCTTGATAATGGTTGGAGGTGGCCAATCTTGAACATCTTTGACCTTGGCAAGATCTATTGATATACCTTCAATAGACACTATGAATCCCAAGTAAATCTTTCTTTTGAAGAAGGCACACTTCTTCTTCTTGGAATATAACTTGTGTGTTCTCATTGTCTCCTGGATTAGAATAAGTTAGGACGTCATCAAAGAATACAAGAACAAAGTCATCGAGATGAGGTCTGAAAATGTCCTACATTAACCTATTGAAGGTAGCTGGGGCTTTTGTCAACCGAAATGACATCACGATGAATTCAAAATGACCGTATCTTGTGTTGAAGGCGGTTTTAGGAATATCTTCATCCTTGATTCTAATATGGTAATATCCTTATCGAAGATCAATCTTATAAAAGATCCTTGCTCCTTGTAGACAATCAAGAAGCTCGTCTATCCTCGAGATCGAGTACTTATTCTTTATTGTTACCTGGTTTAGCCCTCGGTAGTCGATACAAAGACAAAGAGTTCCATCTTTCTTCCTTTGGAATAATATTGGGTCTCCCCATGGTGAACTACTTGGCTGGATATACCCTTGTTCTGCTTGAGTTGCTCTTTTAGTTTGATGGCTTCATGAATAGACATTTGGTAAGGTCTTTTTGCTACTGGAGCGGCTCTTGGAACAAGTTTGATCTCACGATCGACTTCTATTTCTGGAGGTAACTCAGTTAGCTCTTTAGGAAATATGTCGGCGTACTCTTTTAACCAGGATGGTTGTTCTTTTGTGTTTGACCATCTTGATTTACCTTGTTAAGCTTGATCAAGTAAACATGTAATCCTTTCACAATTCGAGAAGCTTTTGCTAAATGAACTTTAGGTTTCCATGTTTCACCTTGTGTAGTTGCTATTTCACCGTTCAAATCCTGAAATGTGACTTGACCTTTTACACAATGGATATGAGAATCATTAGGAATCAACCAATCCATCCCTAGTAAACATTCATTATCTCCTAAGTTCATTACTCTGAAACTCATACTTAAAAGGTTTTCTCCTAAGTTAAACTCTACCTTGGCACTTTGCTAGTAGAAAGTGCTTCGTTTCCATTTGGTAATTCCACAAGCAGTTTTGATGCATTTATTGTATCTATTCTTAACTTCTTAGTACACTTGGGTAAAATAAATGAGCGTGTACTTACACAGTCAATCAAAATTTTAAATGATTCACCTTGATGACTAGCTAGTGTTGGTATTATCGAATATTGATGATTTGGACCCTTCCTGATTTGATGTTCTCTCTCTTGCCATAGCTACTTGACCACGACCTTGGGCACCTCTACCTTGACCTCCAAATTGGCCTTGGCGGTGGTTTCCACCAAGCTTTGGACAATCTCTCCTAAAATGTCCAAGCTCATTACAGTGAAAGCACCTAAGACCATCATTGTTTCCTTGGGTAGGAACAAAATTTCCAACTGCATTGGATTTTGTCTTTTTCTTTTGACCTTGGTAAAATTGGCCTTGGGTTCTTTTTGCTTGACCTTTGAATCCTCCTTTGTTCTGGTTATTGTAGCTCCATAACTTATTATTTTTAGGCTTTGGTTGTACTTCTCACATAATAGGAGCAGCTTGAATCAAAGCATCTTGGAGGACTATTGGGCGCATTGATTCCAACTGAGCGTTCAGAGGAGAATTTAGCCTATTGCAAAACTTGGACACTTGTTGAGCAGTATCCATGGAGGGGGCATATTTAAGAAGTGAAACAAACTTGGAGTAATATGCCTCCAAGGTCAGTCCCATTTGCTTCAAATTAAAGAACTCATTCATCTTCTGGGTGCGATAAGCTGGAGGTAAATATCTTCCTCTTACAACTTCTTTAAGCAAATCCCAAGTAATGGTATTTTCAGGGACACCTTGATCTTGGCACCATTGCTTCCACCAAAGTTGATTTTCACCAATTAATTTTAGCTTAGCTATCATGGCTTGGTTGGCTGGGATAGTTCCAACAACAGTAAAATAATCTTCAATGGATTCGATCCAAATTTTTGCATGCATCGGCTTCCATATTTTTGCCATTCCCATCAAATTCCAGAGGTTTGACTTGCTTCAAAAGATTCCTTTTCTCTTGGGCTTTGTTGGGAATTATTGTGGGTGCGAAATTCTGGGAAAATTTTAACAATTCCCAAGTTAAATTTTATGAAATTTATATAGCTTAATATTAGAGTTTGATACTGAAATTATTTCTCACTTAATTTATTGAAATAATTTCAATTAAAACTCTTTTCCCATTGCTAAAGTTAAACTGTAATTTTAGAGGTTCCAAGGGAAAATAAGGTTCCATTATTTCTCTCATTGATAAAGTATCAATCAATCTTTATTACCACGGATGTACAATGTAATCAGATAGCTCACACGTTCATCTTATTTTTTTTCAAAAAAGGATTCCCTACTACAATCTAAGAATAACACTCTGATATATCCTTTATGAAGTAACTTGGATATTCTAAGAGTAGATATCTAGGAATCTATATTTTTAAGGGAGTTTAGGAAATCCGTCCTTTTTGTAGTTGTGGTGGCTAGAGCGACCTATGACTTTTACTCTGTCGACTGGAAGGATCTTCGTAACTTCCTCATAGATATACTGGTTTAGTTTGATCTTCTTGCCTCTAGTATAGAGGGTTGAGTTTACACTCGCTTCATAAAATAGGTAAATCTCGACAACTTTAAGATCTATCCATTTTTCCCTTTTCAGATTATTTTGAAGATAAGCTAGACAGCTTGTATCGATATAGCAGTATCCTTTGCTAATCATCCACCATCTTTCATGATATAGAGGCGAGGGGTTGTACAACTGATCTAATATCCGCATCATTTGATTTCTCTAGGCAAAACTTGATGAATGCATAACTAACATAAACATTACTGGAAGATCAAGAATTGTTTTCAAGATTTGTTATTCTGCCATAATTCAAAAGCATACATTAACAAAGAGAAGAAAGCATGTCCTAGGCTATGTCAAAAAAATATTTTTCTTAAGCTTACATCGTATTCTATACTAACATGCACTCTAATACCAACTGTGAGGTGTTTGCTAGGCTCATTCCAAGGCGCACCTTTCTGTAGTCCATCAGTAGGTTTTCCAAATGACCACTGTTCGGCACTCCCTTGGAACAGGGGTTTGTCACTTAGATCCCACTAAGTCTATATCACAACGGAAGTG
>NC_141143.1:164329716-164332216 GCF_053477565.2 Lygodium microphyllum
CACTGCACCCCTCCACAATGCCCCCCCACACTCGACCTCGAAAAAGCCTGCTCCATCCACACCACCCCACCATGCTTCTCGAAACTCCACTCGACCCACCCCACCCCGCATCACCCCCCCACGACACGGCACCCCCCCCACGACGTGGCGCATCCTCCCCCATATCACCCCCCCACCACACCGCACATCCCCCTCCCACCACACCTTGAAAAACCCCCTCCATCCACACCACCCCACCACGCCTCCAAAAACCCCGCTCGAGCCATGCCACCTCGTGTCACCCCCCACAACACGGCACATCCCCCCACCCCACCGCACCCCCCCACGACAACGCCCCCGCACCCCACCTCAACAAACCCTGCTCCATCCACACCACCCCACCACGCCTTCGAAAACCCAGGTCAACCCACCCCACCCCACGTCACCCCCCCACGACACGGCACACCCCCCCCACCCCACCGCACCCCCCCACGAAGCCCCCCTGCACCCCACCTCGAAAAACCCTGCTCCCTCTACACCACCCCACCACGCCTCCGAAAACCCCACTCGACCCACCCCCCCTGGTGTCACCACCCCCCCCACAACACGGCACACCCCCCCACGATGCCCCCGCCGCACCCCATCTCGAAAAACCCTGCTCCATCCACACCACCCCACCACGCCTCTCGAAACCCCGCTCGACCCACCCCACCCCGCGTCACCCCCCCATGACACGGCACACCCCCCCACCCCACCGGACCCCCCACGACGCGGCGCATCCCCCCCCCCACTCAACCTCGAAAAACCCCGCTCCATCCACACCACCCCACCACACCTCCAAAAACCCCGCTTGACCCACCCCACCCCGCGTCACCCCCCCACGACATAGCACACCCCCCCACCCCACCGCACCCCGCCACGATGCCCCCCCCACACCCCACCTCGAAAAACCCTGCTCCATCCACACCACGCCACCATGCCTTTGAATACCCCGCTTGATCCACCCCACCCCGCGTCACCCCCCCACAACATGGCACACCCCCCCACCCCAACGCACCCCCCCATGATGCCCCCTTGCACCCCACCTCGAAAACCCCGCTCCCTCCACACCACGCCTCCGAAAATCCCGCTCGACCCACCCCACCCCGCATCACCCCCCCACGACACGACACACCCCTCCCACCCCACGGTACCCCCCCATGACGCCCCCCCGCACCCCACCTCGGAAAACCCCGCTCCATCCACAACACCCCACCATGCCTCCCGAAACCCCGCTCGATCCACCCCACCCGGCGTCAACCCCCCACAACATGGCACACCCCCCCCACCCCACCATACCCCCGCACGATGCAGCGCATCCCCCCCACCTCACCCCCCCACCCCACCTCAAAAAACCCTGCTCCATCCACACAACCCCACCATGCCTCCAAAAACCCCGCTCGACCCACCCCACCTAGCGTCATCCCCCCACGACACAGCACACCCTCCGCCCCACCGCACCCCACCTCGAAAAAGCCCGCTCCATCCACACCACCCCACCACGCCTCCGAAAACCCCGCTTGACCCACCCCACCCCGCGTCACCCCCAATGACGCGGCGCACCCCCTCACCCCACCGGACCCCCCCTTGATGCCCCCCCCATACCCCACCTCGAAAAACCCCGCTCCATCCACATCACCCCACCACGCCTCCAAAAACCCCGCTGGACCCACCCCACCTCGCATCACAACCCCTAGGACACTGCGCACCCCCCCACGACACCCCCCCGCACCCCACCTCGAAAAACCCCGCTCCCTCCACACCACTCCACCACGCCTCCGAAAACCCCGCTCGACCCACCCCACCCCGCATCACCCCCCCATGACACGGCACACCCCCGCACCCCACCGCATTCCCCCACAATGCCCCCCCGTACCCCACCTCGAAAAACCCCGCTACATCCACACCACCCCACCAAACCTCCGAAAACCCCGCTAGACCCACCCCACCCCGTGTCACACCTCCCACGACGCAGCGCACCCCCCCACGATGCCCCCCCGCACCGCACCTCAAAAAACCCCTCTCCATCCACACCACGCCACCCAACCACGCCTTCGAAAACCCCGCTCAACCCAGGGCACGTCACCTCACCCCCCCACGACATGGCACACCCTCCCTCCTCAGAAATCCCGCTCCGTAATGACACGGCACACACATCCCACTGCACACAACCCCCTCCCGCGACATGGAACCACCCACCCCCCGGCAGACCTCCTCAAAAAACTCCCCCACAACATGGCACCACCCAATCTCCCCGCGACATGGCACACCCTCCCTCCTCAGAAATCCCCGCTTGAACAACCCGCCCGCACAACATGGCACGCCCTCCCTCCTCGGAAAACCCCGCTCCACGGAACCCCCCACAACATGGCACACCCTCCGCTCCCAAAAAACCTCGTATTGTGAGGAGGGGGCATCACATGAAAGCGAGGCAGAGGCAGGGACCAGGCATGACATACGCAAAGACGATCGTGACGAGGAG
>NC_141143.1:164647216-164657216 GCF_053477565.2 Lygodium microphyllum
AGCTGGGTCACCTGGATGTAAGTTAGATGGACTTGATGAAAGCCATCAAACCGTCTAGCTTGCAGTGCGAGGGCCATCTCTCTCACTGTGTCCACCTTGAAATTGCCCTGAATGGTCTGATTTTGCAAGTAAGTACAGAATAGCTTGCACAAGTCGAAACACGGGGTTGCCGCATACCGCCTTGCCCTCACCGCCAAGTCCATTTCTTTGGCTGTGAGCATTGGCATTCTCCCACCGAGATAAAACTTATGGGCACATGTTGGAACCAAGCCTTCACACTTGGCGTTGGCAGATGAGCTAGGCTCCTTATTGAGCTGAATCTGTCTTTGATCCCCAGGAGGGTGAAGCCTCCGCACAACTTGCTCGGCTCGATCATGAAGCCATCCGACCACGATGATGTCACCCAGCAGGTTGCAACCCTTTGGCCCCGAGACCGGAATAGGCTTGAACGTGCAAGTAGACTTCAAGTTTGAAGTGAACTCCCTGAAAGACACCCTCATCCGAAGTACAAGGTCCCTAGCCTCGTGCACCTCCACAACTTGGGTCCCATTCCAGAAGATCCACTCGTCGCCATCTGTCCACACAAGGGGCACCCCAGTACCCCCATCTTCTTTGCTGCATGAGGGCTTGCTTCCCTCGTAATCAGCCACTTGAGCACAATCTCTGACCGCATCAGTTTCGCAAGAGAACACCTACAGCTCATTGCTGAAGCTTACATGCCTTCCCCTGCTAGCTGACTTGGTTTGTCGGGGCTCCAGGATCGACTCTGCTGTCTCACCCTTTGCCTTGAGTCTTGAAGTATCATTGAGTTTGTCCCACTCCCCAGCGTGGGTGTCATCCTTTGTTCGCATCTTCGTATCCTTCCTCTCCTCTCCATCCTGTTCTTCCCTACACTCGGCCATTCGTTTATCCTTGCGGCTCACGAGTACTATGCCTTCTCCATTCTCCACTCCACATCCAGCCGTTTCTTTATCCTCGCGGCTCACGAGTATTGTGGCTTCTCCACTCTCCACTCCACACACGGCCGTTTCTTTATCCTCGTGGCTCACGAGTACTATGCCTTCTCCATTCTCCACTCCACATCCGGCCGTTTCTTTATCCTCGCGGCTCACGAGTATCATGCCTTCTCCATTTCCTTCTCCACACACGGCCGTTTCTTTATCCTCCCGGCTCATGAGTATTGTGCCGGCCGTTAGTTTATCCTCGCGGCTCACGAGTACCATGCCTTCTCCTCCGCTCTTCTCTCCACACACGGCCGTTTCTTTATCCTCGCGGCTCACGAGCTTATCCTGTTTGGCCATTCGTTTAGACTCGCGGCTCACGAGTTCCCTATCTTCTTCTTCAACCCTTTCTCCATCCACGGCCGTTTCTTTATCCTCGTGGCTCACGAGCTTGTCCTGTTCGGCCGTTTGTTTAGACTCGCGGCTCACGAGTTCTTCCACAAGCTCCTCATGTTCGGCCATTCGTTTATCCTCGCGGCTCACGAGTTCTTACAGAGTTGGCCAATCGGTCTCTTCATTCAATAAAAGGGCCTCTCGCCCCGTTATGCTCCGTTCCACTTTCCCTCCCATCTCTTCAACAACATTATCAGGCTCAACCCGCTCTTCTGCACAAGATGACTCCACCTGCCCCGGATTATTTATACTCCCCCCAGGTGCAGGAGTCTCAATACCTGCCCCGATTTCTTTGTCCTCCCTCCAGGTACAGGAGTCTTCCCCTTCATCCCTGCCAACATCCTCAATCTCCTCATCCGATCCCTCCACTGCTTGTTCTGAAGTATCATCTGCTTGGGGCTCGGCATCCTTTGCCTCGCCCTTCCATGTGCACTCCTCAAGAACCACCCCTTCTGGTAATAGGTCTGACCTGCAGGTTGTCTTCTCTTCCGCGCACTCCTCCACCAACACTCCATCAAACACAAAACTCAACTCATTTGCCCATACTGGTTGCTCTGGATCAACTATGTGGTCATTCTCTTCATAATACGGCCCGTAGGCCTCCTCATTTCCACCTTGCCACTCATCCGCATCTGCTTCATATCCTGGTTCGAAAGGTTGATCATAATAGTCTTGAAAGTAGCTGTCTTTCTCTTCCCAGGTTGACTCTTCATGTGCATACTTGGCTTCATACTCTGGATCAAACGATTGTTCTCCATAGCCCTCCAACTGTTGTCCTCTATCTTCCCACGTGTAATCTTCGTATCTAGTATACTGATCTTCAAAAGGCTCCTCATACATGTAATCTCCTTCAGGTTTGTCACAATGATTATGGTATGGCGCATTTGCCACCCACTCTTCTCTTTCACTCGAGTGACTCCCTTCACATCCCTCTTCCATCATTGCATCCTCAAACTGGCCTAAATCTTCATGTAACATGGCCCTTTCTCTTTCCCTTTGATTGGCTTCTTCTATCATCTATTCGCGGATTTTCAATTCGGCCTCCCAATCTATTCTCTCCTCTAACCATGGCTCTTCACATGTATCCGGTTTCTCGGTCTCTGAATCTTCATCTTCCAAGTCGCTCATGGCCTCTAGTAGCCTAGCACCTTTCTCATATTGACCTTCACGCTCCGCCAGCTTCTTCTTCAATAGATACCTCACCTGTTGTAAAGCATTGGATTCTTTTGTACTCAGTGTTCCACTAGATAATAGCTTTTTTGCATTAGCCAACTGACTTCTAGCCTCAGCATCCCTATCGCTTCCGTCATCATCCCTCACCTCACCCTTGCTACTAGATTTCTTCTTTTGAGCATCTGACTTTTCTCGAGTTACTTGAGGTTTTATAGCTTTACACTTTTCATCTAGCAAATTACCACTAAGATTTGTCTTTTGGATACATGGCTTCGCTTGAATTACTTGGGGTTTCGCAGCTTTTCCTTTTTCGTCTGGCATCTTGTCTCCAGCTACCCCCTCCCCGTACTCTTCAATGATTTCCATTCTTAACTCCCGCTCTATGAGTAGCAAATCAATTCTTGTATTGCTCCTATGTTCTTCAACCCATTCATTGATCTTTCCATTCAACGCTCGAAGTAGTGTTTTGATGTCGCTTTGTTTGTCTCTTACCCTGGCCAATCTATTTTCCAAATCACGCTCTTCTTCTTTAGAAAAAATGTACCCTTTTTGCACCCAATTCACCTTTGTAGCCCATAAAATTCTCCGTTCATCTTCGGAATCAAACCACTGTGCCAAAACCTTGTTTTTTGAAGCATACAAATTTTCAATCCTCAGCTTCTCGGCTTCGTTACGCTCTTTTTCTTCTTCTTTTTGGTGATTTTTAACTTTTTTCCCACTTTTCTTGCTTTTTCCCATTTTTTGAAAATTTTGTGAATTTTTGAATTTTTTATGATTTTTTCCGATTTTTTTTGAAAATTTTCGAATTTTTGCCTTTTTTAGCTCTCCCTCGCCTCCGGACGTCTCCGATCTGTCACGGGGGTCCTACTCTGATACCAAGTGTCACGGACTCCAAAAACCACCACAACATGCCTCGGCACCATAACGCAGCAAAACATGGCCTATCACGCCCCTTGGACCTCAACATGGCACCATAACACGACATATCACCATAACGCGACACGGCACGGTTTCTCAACTCAGCATGGCGCCTCAACGCGACATGGCACGGTAACGCGACACGGTTCCACAGTCCACCATGACATCTCCCCCCAATGGGCAAGGAGCTTTTTCCTCAAGGCACTTGAAAGTTTCTGGTGCTTACACAAGGGCTCATGCATGAAACCCTACACTTCGGGCCAACACCCCACTCACCTCTCACCCCATGAAAAAGACTACCCATCCCCCTCACTCTCACTGTTTGCACTCACCATCCCCACTGACCTATTCCTGGGGGAAGCCCCGAGCCACTTAACCATGCCTAAGCAACACGCACAACGGCCCCATGCCGCGACGCGCCCAAGGAGAGCCAAGCCTCGAGTAGGGTACCTTCCCTATAGGTGTTTTCGGCTGCAACGGCAAGGCATACCTACAAAGCACGAAATTTCTTTGGGGGGGGGGGGGGCAAAATTTTGAGGGGGGGGGAAAGGGTGGGGGGGCGAATATTGGAGGGGGGGGGGCGAATTTTGAAGGGGGGGTGGGGGGGGAGGGGTGGGGTGGTGTGTGTTGATGGGGGAAAAGGGGGGGGGGGGGGCGAAATTTGAAGGGGGGGGAGGGGTGGGGTGGTGTGTGTTGATGGGGGAAAAGGGGGGGAGGGGGGGTGGAATTTTTGAGGGGGCGTCATGGTGGGTGGGTGTGTGTGTTAAGGGGAGGGGAGCACGTCGCGTCTTGTCATGGGGCGGGGGGGGGGGGCGTCGCGACATGGTGTGCTGTGTGTTGGGGGGGGGGGGGGGGGGAAGGCGTCGCGGTGGGTGGGTGTGTGTGTTAAGGGGAGGGGGACATGTCCCGTCGTGTCATGTCATGGGGGGGGCGGGGAGGGGGGGATGCCATTGGGGGGGATGTCATGGGGGGGGGGGGGGGGCGCATCGCGTCGTGTCGTGTCATGGGTGGGGGGGGGTGGGGTGGGGATGTCATGGGGGGGGGGGGGGGGGGGGCGGCACATCGCGACATGGTGTGGTGTGTGTTGAGGGGGGAAGGGGGAGGTGGGGGCGCGTCGCGTCGTGTGGTGTCATGGGTGGGGGGGTGGGGTGGGGATGTCATGGGGAGGGGGGGGCGGGACGTCGCGACATGGTGTGGTGTGTGTTGAGGGGGGAAGGGGGAGGCGCCCAATTTTGGAGGGGGGCCCGTCGTGACATGGTCATGGGAGGGGGGGTGGGGTGCGGATGTCATGGGGAGGGGGGGCGGCACGTCGCGACATGGTGTGGTGTGTGTTGAGGGGGGAAGGGGGAGGTGCCGAATTTTGGAGGGGGGGCCCGTCGTGACATGGTCATGGGGGGGGGTGGGGTGGGGAGGTGGGGGGCGGACGGGGGGGGGGGGGGATGTCGAATCGTGTCATGTCATGGTCGTGGGGGGTGGGGTGGGGATGGCATGGGTGGGGGGGGGGGGGGCGGCGCATCGCGACATGGCGTGGTGTGTGTTGAGGGGGGAAGGGGGACGGGCCGAATTTTGGAGGGGGGCATGTCATGTTATGTTGGGGAGGGGGAGGGGGGCGCGTCGCGTCGTGTCGTGTTGTGTCATCCATGGGGGGCGGGGGGGGCGTCGTGACATGTTGTGATGTGTGTTGAGGGGGGAAGGGGGGGCGAATTTTGAAGGTGGGAGGGAGGGCGCATCGCGACATGGTGTGGTGTGCGTTGGGGGGGGCGTCATGGTGGGTGGGTGTGTGTGTTAAGGCGGGGGCGACATGGTGTGGTGTGTGTGTCATGGGTGGGGTGGGTGTGTATGTTAAGGGGAGGGGAGCATGCCGTGTCGTGTCATGTCATGGGGCGGGGGGGGGCATCACGACATGGTGTGGTGTGTGTTGGGGAGGGGCGTCATGGTGGGTGGGTGTGTGTGTTAAGGGGAGGGGGCACGTCGCGTCATGTCATGTCATGGGGGGGCGGGGAGGGGGGGATGCCATTGGGGGGGATGTCATGGGGGGGGGGCATGTTGCATCGTGTCGTGTCATGGGGGTGGGGCAGATGTCATGGGGGGGTGGCGCATCGCGTCGTGTCATGTCATGGGTGGGGGGGTGGGGTGGGGATGTCATGGGGGGGCCGCACCTCGCGACATGGTGTGGTGTGTGTTGAGGAGGAAGGGGGACGGGAGGTGCGTCGCGGCGTGTCGTGTCATGTGGGGGGGGGGGATGTCATGGGGGGGGGCACTCGCGTCGTGTCATATCATGGGTGGGGGGGTGGGGTGGGGATGTCATGGGGATGGGGGGGCACATCGCGACATGGTGTGGTGTGTGTGGAGGGGGGAAGGGGGAGGGGGGGTGCGTCACATCGTGTAGTGTCATGGGTGGGGGGGTGGGGTGGGGATGTCATGGTGGGGGGGGCAGCACGTCGCGACATGGTGTGGTGTGTGTTGAGGGGGGAAGGGGGGAGGCGAATTTTGGAGGTGGGGGGAGGGCGCGTCGCGACATGGTGTGGTGTGTGTTGGGGGGGGGCATCACGACATGTTGTGGTGTGTGTTGAGGGGGAAAGGCAGGGGCCGAATTTTGGAGGTGGGGGGGAGGGCATCTCATGTCATGGAGGGGATGTCATGGGGGGGGCGCGTTGCCACATGGTGTGGTGTGTGTTGAGGGGGGGCACGTCGCGACATGGTGTGGTGTCATGTCATAGGGCGGGGGGGCGTCGCGACATGTTGTGGTGTGTGTTGAGGGGGGAAGGGGGGGCCGAATTTTGGAGGTGTGGGGGAGGGCGTGTCATGTCATGGGGGGGGACGCGTCGCGACATGGTGTGGTGTGTGTTGAGGGGGGGCACGTCGCGACATGGTGTGGTGTCATGTCATGGGGCGGGGGGAGGGGGATGTCATGGGGGGTGCGTCGTGTCATGTCGTGTCATGGCACCCCACCTCGAAAAACCCCGCTTCATCCACACCACCCCATGATGCCTCTCGAAACCCCGCTCGACCCACCCCACCCCGCGTCACCCCCACGACACGGCACACCCCCCCACCCCACCGCACCCCCCACGACGCGGTGCATCCCCCCCTCCCCCCACCCCACCTCGAAAAACCCCCCTCCATCCACAACACCCCACCACGCCTACAAAAACCCGGTTCCACCCACCCCACCCTGTGTCACCCCCCCGCGACACGGCACACCCCGCCACCCCACCGCACCCCCCCATGATGCCCCCCGCACCCCACCTCGAAAAACCCCACTCCCTCCACACCACCCCACCACGCCTCCCAAAACCCCACTCGACCCATCCCACCCCGCGTCACCCCCCCACGACACGGCACACCCACCGCACCCCCCACGACGCCCCCCTGCACCCCACCTCCAAAAACCCCGCTCCCTCCACACCACCCCACAACGCCTCCAAAAACCCCTCTCGACCCACCCCACCCTGCGTCACCCCCCCACAACACGGCGCACCCCCCCACTCCACCGCACCCCCCCACGACGCCCCCCCGCACCCCACCTCGAAAAAACCCCGCTCTATCCACGCCACCTCACCATGCCTCCAAAAACCCCGCTCGACCCACCCCACCCCGTGTCACCCCCCCACGACACGGCACACCCCCCACCCCACCGCACCCCCCTCGACGCGGTGCATCCCCCCCGCACCCCAGCTCGAAAAACCCCGCTCCATCCACACCACCCCACCACACCTCCAAAAACCCCGCTCGACCCACCCCACCCCGCGTCACCCCCCCACAACACGGTGCATCCCCCACCCGACCGCACCCACCCACGACACCGCCCGCACCCCACCTCGAAAAAACCCTCCTCCCTCCACACCACCCCAACACGCCTCCAAAAACCCCTCTCGACCCACCCGATCTCGCGTCAGCGCCCCCATGACACGGCACACCCCCCACACCCCACCGCACCCCCCACGACGTGGTGCATCCCCCCCTTCACCCCACCTCGAAAAACCCCGCTCGATCCACCCCACCTCGCATCACCCCCCACGACACGGCGCACCCCCCACCCCACCCCACCCCCCCACGACGCCCCCCCGCACCCCGCCTCGAAAAACCCCGCTCCCTCCACACCACCCCACCATGCCTCCAAAAACCCCGCTCGACCCACCCCGCCCTACGTCACCCCCCGCGACACGGCACATCGCCCTTCACCCCACCCCACCGCACCCCACCTCGATGCGGCGCATCCCCCCCGCACCCCACCTCGAAAAACCCCACTCCATCCACGCCACCTCACCATGCCTCCAAAAACCCCGCTCGACCCACCCCACACTGCGTCACCCCCCGAGGACACGGCACACCCCCCCACCCCCACCGCAGCCCCCCTCGACGCGGTGCATCCCTCCCCACCCCACCTCGAAAAACCCCGCTCCATCGACTGCACCCCACCACGCCTCCGAAAACCCCGCTCAACCCACCCCACCCCGCGTCACCCCCTATGACAGGGGGCACCCCCCACCCCACCGCACCCCTCCACGACGCCCCCCCGCACCCCACCTCGAAAAAACCCCGCTCCCCACCCCACCACGCCTCAAAAAACCCCGCTCGACCCACCCCACCCCGCGTCACCCCCTGTGACATGGCATATCGCCCCCCACCCCACCCCATTGCACCCCCCCTCGACGTGGTGCATCCCCCCTGCACCCCACCTCGAAAAACCCCACTCCATCCACACCACCCCACCACGCCTCCAAAAACCCCGCTCGACCCACCGCACCCCGCGTCACCCCCTAGGACATGGCACATCCCCCCCCACCCCACCCCACTGCACCCCCCCTCGACGCGGTGCATCCCCCCCGCACCCCACCTCGAAAAACCCCGCTCCATCCACACCACCCCACCAGGCCTCCAAAAAACCTGCTCGACCCACCGCACCTCGCGTCAGCCCCCCACAACACGGCACACCCCCCACACCCCACCACACCCGCCCACGATGTGGCGCATACCCCCCCGCATCCCACTTTGAAAAACCCCGCTCGACCCACCCCACCCCGTGTCACCCCCCCATGACACGGCACACCTCCCCACCCCACCGCACCCCCACAACGCCCCCTCGCATCCCACCTCGAAAAACCCCGCTCCCTCCACACCACCCCACCACGCCTCGAAAAACCCCGCTCGACCCACCCGACCTCGCGTCAGCGCCCCCACGACACGACACACACCCCACACCCCACTGCACCCCCCCACGACGCGGTGCGTCCCCCCCCTCCACCCCACCTCGAAAAACCCTCCTCGACCCACCCCACCCCGTGTCACCCCCCCACGACACGGCACACCCACCCACCCCATCGCACCCCCCCACGACGCCCCCCCGCACCCCACCTCGAAAAACCCCGCTCCCTCCACACCACCCCACCACGCCTCCGAAAACCCCGCTCGACCCACCCCACACCGCGTCACCCCCCCACGACACGGCACACCCCCCGCACCCCACTACACCCCCCCACGATGCCCCCCGGCACCCCACCTGGAAAAACCCCGCTCCCTCCACACCAACCCACCACGCCTCCGAAAACCCCGCTCCACCCACCCCACCTCGCGTCAGCCCCCCCATGACATGGCACACCCCCCACACCCCACCGCACCCCCCCCACGACGCAGTGCATACCCCCCCCCAGCACCCCACCTCAAAAAACCCCGCTCGACCCACCCCACCCCGCATCACCCCCCCCATGACACGGCACACTCTCCCACCCCACCGCACCCCCCCACAACGCCCCCCGCATCCCACGTCAAAAAACCTCGCTCCCTCCACACCACCCCACCACACCTCCGAAAACCCCGCTCAACCCACCCCACCCCGCTTCACCCCCCCACCCCACCGCACCCCCCACGACGCCCCCCACACCCCACCTCGAAAAACCTGCTCCATCCACACCACCCCACCACGCCTCGAGAAACCCCGCTCGACCCATCCCACCCCGCATCACGTCCGCGTGACACGGCAACCTCACCTCGAAAAACCCCGTTCCATCCACACGACCCCACAACGCCTCCAAAAACCACGCTCGACCCACCCCACCCCGCGTCACCCCCCTCCCCCCATGACACGGCACACCCCTCCGCCCCACCGCACCCCCCCACGACGCGGCGCATTCCCCACGCACCCCACCTCGAAAAACCCCGCTCGACCCACGACACGTCACCTCAGCCCCCCACGACATGGCACACCCTCCCTCCTCAGAAATCCCGCTCTGCAATGACACGGCACACACACCCCACTGCACACAACCCCCTCCCGCGACATGGAACCACCCACCCCCCGACGGACCTCCTCAAAAAACCCCCCCCACGACATGGCACCACCCAACCCCCCCGTGACATGGCACACCCTCCCTCCTCAGAAATCCCCGCTCCAACAACCCGCCCATGCAACATGGCATGCCCTCCCTCCTCGGAAAACCCCGCTCCATCGAACCCCCCCACAACATGGCACACCCTCCGCTCCCAAAAAACCTCGCATCGTGAGGAGGGGGTAT
>NC_141143.1:164662216-164742216 GCF_053477565.2 Lygodium microphyllum
TGCCACCCCTGTGTGCGGGGAGGGGCAAAGGGTTTATCAAGGCGGCGGCGTGCCCGAACGAGCATGACGGAGGGGGATCGCCCCGAGTAAGGGAGAGAGGTCGAAGGCGTCCCTCCTTCCTCCTCCACCCGCACGGTGGCGGGACGACCCCGAAGCATAGCCTCCCCCACTGTCGTCCGACTCTGATGAGGGGAGAGAGGATGCCGACCGTGCCTCCGAGCGCGATCCCTCACGGACATTCCAGGGTTCGCATTGTTCTCACGGATGTGTGTCAATGATCCTTCCGCAGGTTCACCTACGGAAACCTTGTTACGACTTCTCCTTCCTCTAAATGATAAGGCTTAATGAACTTCTCACAACGTCACCGGCGGCGAACCACCAGCGTCACCGCAATCTGAAAACTTCACTGAACCATTCAATCGATAGGAGCGACGGGCGGTGTGTACAAAGGGCAGGGACGTAGTCAACGCGAGCGATGACTCGCGCTTACTAGGAATTCCTCGTTGAAGATCAATAATTGCAATGATCTATCCCCATCACGATGAAATTTCAAAAGATTACCCAGACCTCTCGTCCTAGGTGGTAAACTCATTGAATTCATCAGTGTAGCGCGCGTGCGGCCCAAAACATCTAAGGGCATCACAGACCTGTTATTGCCTCAAACTTCCATGGCCTAGACGGCCATAGTCCCTCTAAGAAGTTGGCCACAAAGAGGATCCTTCGTGTAACTAGTTAGCAGGCTGAGGTCTCGTTCGTTAACGGAATTAACCAGACAAATCACTCCACCAACTAAGAACGGCCATGCACCACCACCCATAGAATCAAGAAAGAGCTCTCAATTTGTCAATCCTTACTATGTCTGGACCTGGTAAGTTTCCCCGTGTTGAGTCAAATTAAGCCGCAGGCTCCACTCCTGGTGGTGCCCTTCCATCAATTCCTTTAAATTTCAGCCTTGCGACCATACTCCCCCCAGAACCCAAAAACTTTGATTTCTCATAAGGTGCTGGCGAAGTCATCAAAATAACATCCGCCAATCCCTAGTCGGCATCGTTTATGGTTGAGACTAGGACGGTATCTGATCGTCTTAGAGCCCCCAACTTTCGTTCTTGATGAATGAAAACATCCTTGGCAAATGCTTTCGCAGTAGTTCGTCTTTCATAAATCCAAGAATTTCACCTTTAACAATGAAATACGAATGCCCCCAACCATCCCTATTAATCATTACTCCGGTCCTAAAGACCAACACAATAAGACCAGAGTCCTATCGCGTTATTCCATGCTAATGTATTCAGAGCATAGGCTTACTTTGAGCACTCTAATTTTTTCAAAGTAACATCGCCGAATCCACGTCCCAGCCAATTAAGTCCAGGAGCGCGTCTCCGACAGAAAGGGCGGGGCTATTAGTGCACACCAAAGGAGGCGGACCGCAGGCCCCGCCCCGAGATCTAACTACGAGCTTTTTAACTGCAACAACTTAAATATTTGCTATTGGAGCTGGAATTACCATGGTTGCTGGCACCAGTCTTTCCCTCCAATGGATCCTCGTTAAGGGATTTAGATTGTACTCATTCCAATTACCAGACTTATAAAAGCCCAGTATTGTTATTTATTGTCACTACCTCCCCGTGTCGGGATTGGGTAATTTGCGCGCCTGGTTCCTTCCTTGGATGTGGTAGCCGTTTCTCAGGCTCCCTCTCGGGAATCGAACCCTAATTCTCTGTCACCCATCACCACCATGGTAGGCCTCTATCCTACCAACGAAAGTTGATAGGGCAGAAATTTGAATGAAGCATCGTCGGCGCTGAGGCCGTGCGATTCGGGAAGTTATCATGATTCACCGCGTTATCGGGCAAGCCCGCATCGGCCGTTTATCTAATAAATGCGTCCCTTTCAGAAGTCGGGAGTTGGTTCACGTATTAGCTCTAGAATTACTATGGTTATTCGAGTAGCAAGATACCATCAAAGAAACTATAACAGATTTAATGAGCCATTCGCAGTTTCACAGTACAAGAGAGTTTATACTTACACATGCATGGCTTAATCTTTGAGACAAGCATATGACTACTGGCAGGGTCAACGAGGTAGCTATCTTTCGTCACACGAGCAGCACCGCTGCTGCGCATTCCGACTCCACATCAAGTGTGGCTGCGGGGCAAAAAGGCACGACCTCATCACCAATGTGTTGTTCTTGATGTAAAGAGAAAGAGGGGAGGAGCACGAAGGCTCGAGAGTTTATGGGGAGAAAAAGAAAACGACAAATGGGGATGGGACAAGGGCATGCTTTCGTTTCCCACCGTGGACAAAGCCGCACACGAGCACGTGCATCGGCCATCGCCACCACCACGCACGAGGCGTGCTCCACGTTGTCTTGTTTGCCACATTCCGAGCTCGTGTCAAGTCGAAAGACGATGGAGACGCTCATGCATTCCACCGTTTTGCGTCAACAAGAGCCCATCATGAGGTGCACTCAACCCCACTGGGAATAAGCCCCGCCGACGAAGAAGCACCTCGATCACATCGTTCCATCGGTTTCGGTCCATCCGTATTGATACAAGCCGCACAATATTCACGACGAGAATTGCTGTTAGCATTGAGAACCATGGAGCTCGAACACGATCTCGCCACCAATGAGACACGTGTTCAAGGCACCGCACTTCGCTCCTCACCCCCTAGTGGGCACATGTTGACCGCCACGACGCGATGTCCTTGCAAGGATCACCACAAGTGGCTTGAGCCTAACCGTTCATCGGGGGGTACATGGCATTTGCTCATGAGACACTCCTCGCGAACAAGACGGATGCGGGGACCATATGCCTCACCTCACTCTCCCTTGGATCTCCAAGGAGTGTTTTGATGGAGCAAGCACCACTACCCTCATAGGTGTTTTCGGCTCCAATGCAAAGTCATACCTACAAAGCCCAAAATTTCTTGGGGGGGGGGGGGGGGGGGAAGGGCGAATTTTGAAAGGGGGGGCGAATTTTGAAGGGGGGGAGAAAGGGGGGGGGGGGGCGAATTTTGGAGGGGTGGGGGGAGGGGTGGGGTGGTGTGTGTTGAGGGGGGGGGGGGGGCGCGAATTTTGAAGGGGGGGGGGGGAGGGGTGGGGTGGTGTGTGTTGGGGGGGGGGGGGGCGAATTTTGAAGGGGGGGAGAAGGGGGGGGTGGTGTGTGTTGGGGCGGGGGGGCCGAATTTAGAAGGGGGGGAGAAAGGGGGGGGGCGAACTTTGGAGGGGGGGTGAGGGGTGGGGTTGTGTGTGTTGAGGTGGGGGGGGGGGGTTTTGAGGGTGGGCGTCGCGTCATGGTAGCTTGATGTGTGTGTTGAGGCGAGGGTGGCACGTCACGTCGTGTCATGTCATGGGGGGGGCCGAATTTTGAAGGGGGGCCGAATTTTGGAGGGGGGCGGGAGGGGGGGAGGGGTGGGGTGGTGTGTATTGAGGGGGGGGGGAGAGGGGAGGCCGCATCGTGATATGGCATGGTGTGTGTTGAAAGGCGGGGGGGGGGGATGTCATTGGGGGGAGGGGGGGTGCGTCGCGAGATGGTGTGGTGTGTGTTGAGGGGGGAAGGGGGGGCCAAATTTTGGAGCGGGGGATGTCATGTTATGTTGGGGAGGGGGGCACGTCACGTCATGTCTTGTCATGGGAAGGGGCGGGGGGATGTCATGGGGGGGGGGGGGGGGGGGGGGGGAGGTTCATCGCGACATGGTGTGGTGTGTGTTGAGGGGTGAAGGGGGGGCCATATTTTGGAGGGGGGGATGTCATGTTATGTTGGGGAGGGGGGCGTATTGCGTCGCATCACGTCGTGTCGTGTCGTGTCGTGTTGAGGGGGGGAAGGGAGAAGGGGGAGGGGGGAAGGGGGAGGGGGTCGCGTCACGTCGTGTTGTGTCCTGTCATGCGGTGGGGGGGGGGGAGGGGGGCGTCGCGTCGTGTCATGTCATGTCATGGGGCGGGGGGGCATCAGGACATGGTGTGGTGTGTGTTGAGGGGGGAAGGGGGGGCCGAATTTCAGAGGTGGGGGGAGGGTGCGTCACGACATGGTGTGGTGTGTGTTGGGGGGCGGCGTCATGGTGGGTGGGTGTGTGTGTTAAGGGGAGGGGGCACGTCGTGTCATGTCATGTCATGCGGGGGTGGGGAGGGGAGGATGCCATTGGGGGAAGGGATGTCATGGGGGGGGGGGGGGGGGGCAGGGTGCATTGCGACATGGTGTGGTGTGTGTTGAGGGGGGAAGGGGGGGCGGGGCGCGTTGCGACATGGTGTGGTGTGGTGTCGTGTCATGGGGCGGGGGGAGGGGGATGTCATGGGGGGGGCGCGTCGCGTCGTGTCGTGTCATGGGGATGGGGGGGGGATGTCATGGGAGGGGGGCGCATCGCATCATGTTGTGTCATGGGGGGTGGGGGGGATGTCGTGGGGGGCGCATTGCGTGGTGTCGTGTCGTGTCATGCGGGGGGGGCGTCACGTCGTGTCATGTCATGGGGCCGGGGGGCGTCGCGACATGGTGTGGTGTGTGTTGAGGGGGGAAGGGGGAGGGGGGAAGGGGGAGGGCCAAATTTTGGAGGTGGGGGGGAGGGCGCGTCGCGACATGGTGTGGTGTGTGTTGGGGGGGCGCGTCGCGTCGTGTCGTGTCATGGGGGGGAGGGCGCATCGCGTAGTGTCATGTCATGGGGGGTGGGGGGGATGTCATGGGGCGGGCGCATAGCGTGGTGTCGTGTCGTATCATGCGGGGGGGGTGGGGATTCGCGTCGTGTCTGTCATGGGACGGGGGGGGTGTTGCGACATGGTGTGGTGTGTGTTTAGCGGGGAAGGGGGAGGGCTGAATTTTGGAGATGGGGGGAGGGCGCGTCGCGAGATGGTGTGGTGTGTGTTGGGGGGGGGTATCATGGTGGGTGGGTGTGTGTGTTAAGGGGAGGGGGCACGTCGCGTCGTGTCATGTCATGGGGCAGCGGGAGGGGGATGTCATGGGGGGGGCACGTCGTGTCACATCGTGTCGTGTCATGGGGGGTGGGGGGAGATGTCATGGGGGGGGCGCGTCGCGTCGTGTCGTGTCATTGCATCGTGTCGTGTCATGCGGGGTGGGGGGAGCGTCGCGTCGTGTCGTGTCATGGGGGGTGGGGGGATGTCATGGGGGGGCGTGTTGCGACATGGTGTGGTGTGTGTTGAGGGGGGAAGGGGGGGCAGATATTTGGAGGGGGAGGGGAGGGCGCGTCACGACATGGTGTGGTGTGTGTTGGGAGGGGGGGTCTTGGTGGGTGGGTGGGTGTGTGTGTTAAGGTGAGGGGGCAAGTCGCATCATGTCATGTCATGGGGCGGGCGGAGGGGGATGTCATGGGGGGGCGCGTCGCATTGTGTCGTGTCATGGGGGGGTGGGGTGGGGTTGGGGAGGGGGGGGCGGTGCTTCACGACATGGTGTGGTGTGTGTTGAGGGGGGAAGGGGGAGGGCCAAATTTT
This sequence comes from Lygodium microphyllum, assembly GCF_053477565.2. Classification (NCBI taxonomy): domain Eukaryota; kingdom Viridiplantae; phylum Streptophyta; class Polypodiopsida; order Schizaeales; family Lygodiaceae; genus Lygodium; species Lygodium microphyllum. Next base: position 164,667,654 of record NC_141143.1, read on the forward strand.
GGAGGTGGGGGGGGGGGCGCTTCGCGACATGGTGTGGTGTGTGTTGGGAGGGGGGCGTCATGGTGGGTGGGTGTGTGTGTTAAGGGGAGGGGGCACGTCACGTCGTGTCATGTCATGGGGCGAGGGGAGGGGGATGTCATGGCGGGGGGCACATCGAGTCGCGTCGTGTGGTGTCATGGGGGGTGGGGGGAGATGTCATGGGGGGGCGCGTCGCGTCGTGTCATGTCATGGGGGGTGGGGGGATGTCATGGGTGGGGGGCACGTCGCGTCGTGTCGTGTCATGGGGGGGCGTGTCGTGACATGGTGTGGTGTGTGTTGAGAGGGGAAGGGGGGGCCGAATTTTGGAGGGGTGGGGAGGGCGCATCATGACATGGTGTGGTGTGGGTTCGGATGGGGGGGTCATGGTGGGTGGGTGGGTGTGTGTGTTAAGGGGAGGGGGCACATCGCATCGTGCCATGTCATGGGGCAGGGGGAGGGGATGTCATGGGGGGGGTCGCGTCGTGTCGTGTCATGGGGGGTGGGGGGGATGTGATGGGGGGCGCATCGCGTCGTGTCGTGTCATGGGGGGGGAGGGGAGAGGGGCGGCGCTTCGCCACATGGTGTGGTGTGTGTTGAGGGGGGAAGGGGGAGGGGGGCACATCGCATCGTGTTGTGTCATGTCATGCGGTCGGGGGGGAGGGGGGCATCACGTCGTGTCATGTCATGGGGCGGGGGGGCGGTCATTGCGACATGGTGTGATGTGCGTTGAGGGGGGAAGGGGGGGCCGAATTTCGGAGGTGGGGGGGAGGGCGCGTCGCGACATGGTGTGGTGTGTGTTGAGGGGGGAAGGGGGGGGAGTGGGGCGCGTCGCGACATGGTGTGGTGTGGTGTCGTGTCATGGGGCGGGGGGAGGGGGATGTCATGGGGGGGTGGCGCGTCCTATCGTGTCGTGTCATGGGGGGTGGGGGGGATGTCATTGGGGGGGCGCATCACGTCGTGTCGTGTCATGGGGGTGGGGGGAGATGTCATGAGGGGGGGCGCGTCGCGTCGTGTCATGTCATGGGGGGTGGGGGGGATGTCATGGGTGGGGGGCGCATCGCGTCGTGTCGTGTCATGGGGGGTGGGGGGATGTCATGGGGGGGGCATCGCGACATGGTGTGGTGTGTGTTGAGGGGGGAAGGGGGGGGCCGAATTTTGGAGGGGGAGGGGAGGGTGCGTCACGACATGGTGTGGTGTGTGTTTGGAGGGGGGGTTCATGGTGGGTGGGTGGGTGGGTGTGTGTGTTAAGGGGAGGGGGCAGGTCGCTTCGTGTCATGTCATGGGGTGGAGGGAGGGGGATGTCATGGGGGGGCGCGTCACATCGTGTCATGTCATGGGGGGGGTGGGGTGGGGATGGGGAGGGGGGGAGGGGGGAGGGGTGAGGCGGTGCTTCAGGACATGGTGTGGTGTGTGTTGAGGGGGGAAGGGGGAGGGCCAAATTTTGGAGGTGGGGGGGAGGGCGTGTTGCGACATGGTGTGGTGTGTGTTGGGGGGGGCGTCATGGTGGGTGTGTGTGTGTGTTAACGGGAGGGGGCACGTCGCATCGGGTCATGTCATGGGGCGGGGGGAGGGGGATGTCATGGGGGAGGCACGTCACGTCACGTCGTGTGGTGTCATGGGAGGTGGGGGGAGATGTCATGGGGGGGGCGCGTCGCGTCGTGTCGTGTCATGGGGGGTGGAGGGGGGATGTCATGGGTGGGGGACGCGTCGCATCATGTCGTGTCATGGGGGGTGGGGGGGATGTCATGGGGGGGGCACGTCGCGACATGGTGTGGTGTGTGTTGAGGGGGGAAGGGGGGGCCGAATTTTGGAGGGGGAGGGGAGGGCGCGTCACGACATGTTGTGGTGTGTGTTGGGAGGGGGGGGTCATGGTGGGTGGGTGGGTGTGTGTGTTAAGGGGAGGGGGCACGTCGCGTTGTGTCATGTCATGGTGAGGGGGGAGGCCGAATTTTGGAGGTGAGGGGGAGGGCGCGTCGCGACATGGTGTGGTGTGTGTTGAGGGGGGGCGTCATGGTGGGTGGGTGTGTGTGTTAAGGGGAGGGGGCACGTCGCGTCGTGCCATGTCATGGGGGGGCGGGGAAGGGGGATGCCATTGGGGGGAGGGATGTCTTGGGGGGGGAGGGGGGCAAGCACGTCGCGACATGGTGTGATGTGTGTTGTGGGGGGAAGGGGGGGGCGGGGCGCGTCGCGACATGGTGTGGTGTGGTGTCGTGTCATGGGGCGGGGGGAGGGGGATGTCATGGGGGGAGGGGGCACGTCGCGTCGTGTCGTGTCATGGGGGTGGGGGGGATGTCATTGGGGGGGGCGCATCGCGTTGTGTCATGTCATGGGGGGTGGGGGGGATGTCATGGGGGGGTGTCACGTGGTGTCGTGTCGTGTCATCCGAGGGGGGGGCGTTGCGTCGTGTCATGTCATGGGGGGGGGCGTCGTGACATGGTGTGGTGTGTGTTGAGGGGGGAAGGGGGAGGGCCGAATTTTGGAGGTGGGGGGGAGGGCGCGTCGCAACATGGTGTGGTGTGTGTTGGGGGGGGCGTCATGGTGGGTGGGTGTGTGTGTTAAGGGGAGGGGGCATGTCGCGTCGTGTCATGTCATGGGGTGGGGGGAGGGGGATGTCATGGGGGGGGTGCATCACGTCATGTCGTGTCACGGGGGGTGGGGGGTATGTCATGGGGGGGGAAGGGCGCGTCGTGTCGTGTCATGTCATGGGGGGTGGGGGGGATGTCATGGGGGGGTTGAAGGCGCTTTGCTGAGGGTTGAAGGCATGCGAGATGCCATGCAAGGGAGGGATGATCCCCCTCCCCTCACCTATATAAAGGCTATGGGGCAAAGCCAGGAAGGAGGGCGCTTCCATGAGAGCCTAAAGAGATGCCGTTTGATTGCGTAGGGGAGAGAGGAGAGGAGATAATTTGCTGCTGGCGGCCGTGAGGTAGAGAGAGAGTGTGGTCGTGAAGGAGAGAGGGGAGTGGAGAAGTTGAGTTGTTGTCAACAGACAGAGGAGGGGTCGTCACGAGACATCGCCCAGTCCCAGTAGTTGTCGTTCAGTCCGCCTGTCCTTTGTCATGCCGAATCTGCCGCCAGCTCACCATGAAGTCGCCTCCTTTTTCCCTCCACGTGGGCTCCACAGAGCTTCAGAGGCTTTGGAAGCTTCTTAGGAAGCTTCTAAAAGCCTCCTAAGAAGCCCCCCTTCCTATAGCTCTTTAAGACAACCCCCCCCCCAAATTCCCTCCTAAGGGCTCTATAAGCCCCTTTCCCCCCCAAAATTTCACCTTGAAGGACCTTCACGCGGTCGTTAAGCCTTTCTTTTTCCCCCATACAAAACTTCCTTCTTAAAACCCCTTCATACCCTTTGTCCCCCCACACAAAAGTCCACTCTTAAGGGTCTTCTACACCCATTTTTCCCTTTTCCAAGGTTCTTTTGGAAACCTTAGCTAAGAGGGTTGGCATTCCCTCCCCCCTCGGGATTTAGGAAAAGGCCCTTCTCGTGCCCATTCTTAATACCCTTTCAAGTGGGTTGAGAGCCTAGTTACTCTGTGATTTAAACGCTCACTGGCGAGTTATACGTTCTCCTTCTTTCCTTTTTTTATCCCCTAAGACCGTTTAAAACCCCTCCCGGAGTTTAAGCCCTTAGCATTTCCATAATGTCATTCTTGACGGTTGTAAGGTGCTAATAATGAAATCCCTACTTCAAGAAGGAAACCTTCTAAAAACCATTTCCGAAAGATGGTGCAAGCTATCACAAAGGGGAGCTACACGTGCAAAAAGGAGATAGCCAAGTCATAAATTTGCATCCAAGACGGAAAGGTCACTTTCGCGATGGCTCCTAAGAAAGCACAAGGCAAAACCGCAAGAGGATTGTCTCCTAGCATCCACGTGGACATCTCACCACAAGTCCATGTTTTCCTTTCTAATTTTTATTTTACGTTGTTATAATTCAATCGTGCGTGGATAATTTTTGGAGATAGGATGCATTTTTTGTCTTAAATAATTTGGTTAATTTTGAAAGAATTAGCTTCGGAGACAGAAGAGTTTGGCCATTAGTATTTCCAATAAAATGAACAAAATAAAGTGAGCAGAAAATTGATATGCATTTCTAGCAAGTAGTTTTATGCATTGCAATCAATTGAAATTTGATTAATGTCCATATTTACAAAACGAAATTATGAAAGTACACTCCGGTTAAGCACGAAAGGAATAAACCACATATTGCATTATTGAATATCTTTTTTTTTGGAATGATTCTTAAAGAAAGTTATTAGCAATCGTAGGAAATTGCTAGGACTACATGAAGAAGATTTAATTAGGCAAGTGGTCTAAGAACTTAATTTAACGGAAGGTTGTGTAAGTTTTGTATACGACAAATTCATTTTGAAATGAAAGTAGTAGAAGACTGCATGTTTTCGCATGAATCTTTCTCACATGTTATAGAATGATTAAATGGAATTAGGCTATAACCTAATCTATGCTTGATCTTAAATCGAAAAGTTAGGATTTGAAAATTCAACTTACGCGTAGACAATAAGTCACGTGGTTATGAAAATAATAGTGTAATTATCTTCAAGAATAAATAGGTTAAATTGTCATAAACCTAAACACCTAAAACCGCGGAGTACTCATTTAGAAAAGGGTTACCTTAATGCGAGTATCCCAAGGAACTGTTAGCTCAGTGGAGACATTTACCTAGTCGCAGGTATTGCCAAAAATTGAAACTCCTATACCCTAAAAGACTTGCCCACATTCATGGAATGTAGAGACATTGGAACATACTTGAGAAGTGATCTAGGGTTTTTCCCTTAGAATATCTCGCTAAAAAAAGGATGGAACTTGAAACCCTAGGACTGACAACGTCAGCCTAATGTAATCATGAGCAGATTGTTTCGTGACTCCATTCAAAGGGTAAATAGTTCCATAGCTTGATGCGACACTTGTGCGACAAGTAGTAGAGTCACATGATCTTGTGAATTGATCACAAGGAAATGGCCAAATTCTTCAGAATGAGGTTGACAGATTCTTACACAAGTTATCTTGCAAGAGGATGAATAAATGTCCTAATATAGTATCTTTCTGGGGTAAAGATAATTGCTTGGAAGCAAAAGACAAGCCAATAAATTAGAATAACATATGAGCTTAAGATATTGATCAAGTTGGGTTAATAGGGTACGCCCTAAACCATGATATAAGGTTAACAAAAAAACCCTTGGAGATCTTGCCAAGTTGCAATTGATCCCGGATCGAGTGCTACAGGCATTCGGAAGAAAGGATTCACTCCTTAGCAGTTGGCCAACAATAACGACTGATGGAAATGATTGTGCTTGTTATTTAAGAGCACTGTTTTGCTTTGTTTGATCAAAGAATTAAAGGATAAATGGATATCTAATGCTTCAGGTTGATGGCCTCAAGAGAGAGGCAGCTTCAGTCACCCCCGACTGCCCGCCTGACCCTAACCAAGGGGGTTGTTAACCCCGCCGGGAAGGTGGACCGAACCTGCCGCAAGAGGTCTCTGTATTTAGCGCTACTTGTAGCAGGAGGACGCTTGGGTGCCGGGGGGCTCTGGCCATAAATCCATGGCCTTCCCGACCCTGCACAAGAGGCTAATGTGACTCGGGATTGGATCTCGAGGCTCGCATACTAGTCTACGGGCGGAATCTTGGATTAGTAATCCCTGTGGATTGCTAGATAGCCTTTGGGCAGATTGTGGATAAGCCTATGGGCTGAACTTTATGTATTTCAAAGATAAATATGATAACCTATTAAAAAGGAACGTGTTGACATTGCTTTTCTATGTCAAGTGCTATGATTACGTGAAGGAACCAGTGCCTAATGGGCTAATAAAAGAAGTTGATTGATACATGTCCAACTAAATGTGGTAGGTAATTAAATAACTAAAACAATGTGAGAAAAGTATGGTGGATGTGGCCATAGGTCCATCCTACGGATGGGTGGTCCCGGTTGGCCGGGGACCTTTTCTTAATCAAGATGGACAGCAGGAAGATCGTTCAAAGAATAGGAACAACAAGAGTGTTGACCTAGAGTTATAACTGATCCTGATTTATGTTGTTTTAGGGGAACGGAATGGAACTATGCTCTATGGCAGAGAGGTGTGCTGGGCGGAGCTTTCTAGACATCCTTTTCAATGGACTGCTAAGATGTGTCCTGAAGTTAACAGGTGGACACATTACAGGATCATCATCTTTGTAGACTTCTTTTAGGGATTCCCACCATCTTTGAAGATCGCCTTTCATGTCTAAACCAAAATTAGCATACATAGAGAAATGTGGAACTCTTAGAGAGAAGAGCATTGTGTATGCAATGTTGGTTTGCAAACAATGCATGGATGTCCAAGATAATCAATTCACCCTCAATGAAAAAATACTTGGAGTCAATGATGAAGAATGCTTATCTCCAATGAATGCATTGCTGGGATCCTCAGAACCCCATATCATCATACATAGTATTTCATCGGAGTCTACATAGTTGAGGGCACCCACATAATCCTCATTGTTGCGGGTGTCCCATCCTTCATAACTTCCTAATTCTGTAGAGCTAGGTGAATCATAGTCTAGTCGGTTATAGGTGGGGCATTCCATTGTGCAAGGATGGTATGGAATATATTTAGGAACATACTGTAGGACATTAATTGAGCTAAGGACAGTTCTTTCAAATTTGTGTATTTTATCATAGTTTGGGTTATATGGATATGGGTATTCATATTCATCATCACCATAGTAAGCCCAACCAGGATCATCGCCAAGGTTGTCAGATGTGGCTTGGGTTTGGGAATCACCATTACAATATTCCCAACCGGAGTCATCCGTCCATTGAGCACAGATATCACATGTATATTTTCCTTTAGTATTAAACTATTGGAGGTTTTGTGGGTAGTTACCTTCTTGGAGTCAAGTAGGGCCATCAATGGTTGCATAGTTTAGACCAGGGTCAGAGATTTCCGAGTCTGACGATAGGGCATTAGGCGAATCATCTCTGTGGTTAATTTTTCAGTTAATATTTTGCCAATGAAGAATATCTTTTTTTACATATGTCTTCCTGAGAGTTAGCCCAATCTTCATAGCAAAACTCATTTTCATTCTCCCTTTAAAAAAAATTCTTAGTTGGATCTGATCGATCTGGAGAAGGAAAATAAGGATGGGGTAAAATCTCACCATCAGATCTTGATGTAGCATTGTAATGCTTCTTCTTTTTCTTTAGTAGTTGCTCTATGATCTCACCATCAGATCTAGAAGTAGCATTGTGATTCTTTTTCTTCTTCTTCTTAGCTAGCTTGTTTACGTTTTCAGCATAGGATTTAATCCTTGGTATGTAGCCAGCTAGTTTTGTAGGCTTTGAGATCTTCATGCTGGGTTGCCTTTCAGATTCAATGTCTATTTCAGTTCCTAAGTGAATGGGAGACCATTGGTCATCTAGAGGAGCCATCTTGCTAGATTCCGCTAGGTCCTTTTCTTTGTCTTTTTTCTTTGGAGAAGAAGAATCCATCATGTAAAGCATTTCTTTAGGGATAGGCCTTTGGAGATCTCTTAGGATATGAGAGAATCAATAGGTAATGGTTTCTTTTCTTCTGCCAAAATGGAAGCTTCAAATCTATTGATGAAATCAAGAGATTCAAAATCCATTTTACACCCTTTGATGCCTTTTACTTTTTTCTTTATCTGCATAGATGTATCTTCTACTGCAACCATATTTAGGAAAGACTTTTGAGGTAGGGATTTACCTTTGTCTTCAGTGGTCTTGGGGAAATCATTTTTTCCAAGTGTAGCTTCAGTAATTAGCATCATTCTAAGAGAGGGTGAGGCTAACTCAATCCTTTGTTTGGTGAATGCTTTAGTAGGGGTATTGATAGGTTTTTCTTTCCATCCATTTATTCAAGCATGATCATGTTCTTCACTTGGTTGTGCCAGGTTGTTAATGGGGATGAGAGGTTCATCTTCCCATGCTCTAAGGAAAGCATGATCATGTTGTGTGATTGGCTAAGAAGAGTTTCAGTTGTTTATGCAAGGACCTATTGTTTGAGAAGATGATATCACAGAATTAGGATTTGTTACCTGGGGAGTTGAGTGGGAACTGAGATCTTCTCCCAAGATGTCGTAGAGTGTTTAATTCCATTCTCTTTCTTGCCAATGCTTTAGGTCAATGTGGTGAACCTCAAATTGGTGATGAGGTATATCCTTGTAGCATAGACCTTTTAGATCTTCTCGAACCTAAATAGACTTCTTTGAAATGTATGCAGGATTGGACTCTTGAGTAAGTATCTCTCCATGGATATGAGAATCTTCCCAATGGCACCACCTTTTCTCTGCTTCATATGATCTGTAACATGTCCACCTATTCCCGTCAGGACACGTCTTGGCATTCCATCAGAAAGGAGGTCTAGAAAGCTCCCCCGGCACTCCCATGGAATGTTACGGGGTTCATGATCTAGGACTTTCTGCATTTGCCACATAGCAGAAGTATTCTGGCCGTTCCCACTTAGGACTGACCTGAATCAAGGTTTCCCCTAACGATCATTTCCTAAACACCAACTAGCGTCGAACCCCAAGTGAACTACTTTACGCAAAAATACCAGGGACGAAGCGGATTCATGCTGCACTTAGTTCAAGGAGAATGGGAAATGAGAGGGTTGCAAGGCTCAACCTCTCTGCCATAAGGCATAGTTCCATTCCGTTCTCCTAAAACAACATAAACTGGGATTATTATAACCTAGACTCTAGCTCAGCGCCCTTGCTATTCATTTCCTTTAAGAAGATCTCCTTGTTGTCCTTTATGATTGAGAAAAATTCCCGGCCAATCAGGACCACCCATCCGTAGGACGGACCCATGGCCACATCCACCACACTTTCCTCATGTTGTTTTAGTTGCCTAATTACATACCACATTTGGTTGGACATGCATCAAGCAGATTCCTTAATTAGGCTGTTAAACATTGGTTCCTTCATGTAATCTTAGCACTTGACATAGAAAAGCAGTGTCAAACAAGTTCCTTTTCAACAATTTATCATATTTATCTTTGGAATACATTCATAAAGTCCAGCCCGCAGGCTTATCCATAATCAGCCCGAAGGCTATCCAGCAATCCACAGGGATAACTAATCCAAGATTCTGTCCGTAGACTAGTATGCGGGCCTCAAGATCCAATCCCTAGTCACATTGCCTCTTGTGCAGGGCCCGAAAGGCAAGGGATTTACGGCCAGAGTCCCCCCTGGCACCCAAGCGTCCTCCTGCTCCAAATAGCACTCAATGGAGAGACCTCTCATGGCGGGTTCGGTCCACCTTCTCGACACGGCTAACAAACCCCTTGGTTAGGGTCAGGCAGATAGTCGGGGGTAACTGAGGCTGCCTCTCCCTTCAGGCCTTCAACATGAAGCATTAAATATATTTTCATCCTTTAGTTCCTTGAGCAAACAAAGCAAATAGTGCTCTTCAAACTGTTACAAGCACAATCATTTCCAGTGGTCGTTATTTGGCCAACTACTAAGGAGTGAATCCTTCTTTCGAATGCATCCAGCATTCAATCCAGGATCAATTTTGACTTTGCAAGATCCCTAAGGGTTTGTTTGTTAACCCTTATGTGCTTGGGTTAGGGCCATACCCTATTAACCCAACTTAACCAATACCGTAAGTTCTATTAACAGTAAATCATAGCGAATATGTTGCTCCAAATTATTGATTGGTCCTTTACTTCCAAACAAATACCTAATTTCTTTATCTTGGCAATTTTATAATAGGATGACTACTCATTCTATTGCGAGTTAAACTTGCGCAAGAACCTGCCAATCTCATTCCGAGGAATTGGCCATTCTCTTGTGATCAAACCACAAGATCATGCGACGTTGCAACTTTTTGCACAAGTGTTGCATCTAATCCATGGGACTATTTCACCCATTGAACAACATCTTCTAATCACGGAATCATGATTAGATACGAAATAGGGCTTAGGGTGTCTTCATATCCAATCCATTCCCGATTATACTAGGCCGACATCCGTCCTAGCGGTTCCAACTCAATTCGACTTTCATCTTTTGATCGAGTGATCCTTAGGGCAGAAACCCTAGTTCGTTTCTTGCAAGTACGTCCAATTGTCCCTACATTCCATGAATGTGGGCAGGCCCCTTGGGTATGAGGGTTTCGACTTGGCAACAAGTGCAACTAGGTCAAGTCCTTAACGTGCTAAACCTTGGTTAGCACTTGGAGTATATTGTATCGATTTAACCATCCTATGCAAATCCTTTGCGGTTTAGGTATTTTGGGTAATCTAGTTTACTTGTCTTACGACAAGGATGAACCATTCCTAAAGATGTCTTCATCAAAGAGGGGAAAAACTAGTTGCATTACGTTACAATTCACGTAAGCACGCGATTCATTGCCTCTACGTACGACTAGATTCGCAATCCCTAACTCTTCTTTTTAAAACCAAAACACATGTTAAGTTATGGCATAATTTCCATTGTTTTTACTAGGACATGCATTCACGATTTATGCCACTAAGCTTTTAAGGTTTTCTGTTAAAACGAACCATGCAACCTTTCCCTAACTACATTTTTGAATGAAAATTATTCCTACGACAAATGGGCATTATGCAACCTTTCCTAACCACTATGCAGTTAAATGAGATTTATGCCAATTGAAACTAGAGTTAACCTACTTCATGCAGCCCTATAATCTTTCAATGCCTTGCAATTTCCTATGGTTGATAACTACTTTTTTTAATGAATCATTAAGAAGAAGATTTGTTTAAAAATTGCGACATGCGACTTAATCTTTCCATGCCTACTCAAAGGTGTGCTGCAATAATTTCGACTTTGTAATGATAGTCATTAGTTGTTCTAGATTCGTTACTTTGCAATGCACAAATGCAACTTGCTAAAAAAGCATAGACACCTTATGTTCTTTTTCGTTCATTCCATTGAAAAATACAAATGACCAATCTCAATTGTGAGTTACTTCTTTTAAAATAGCCAATGTATTTCAATCGCATCCAACTAGGTGGATTTGACAAGCATAAGTGCATCCTAATTTCATGAAATAACAACAGATAACTACAATACTTCTACATAAATCAAAAATAGGAAGAAAAACTGGACTTGTGGGCTTGGAGAAATATCCACATGAATATTAGGAGATGATCCTCCTGCAGTTGTGCCTTGTGACTTTTTAGGGGCCATTGTGAATTCGGCTTCTGGTTTGCCTTCGTGGATTCGAACTTCTGGCGTTGGCTCACAGTCTTATGATCTTGGACCGTCTCCCTCGTACACGAAAATTCCTTTTGAAATATGGCTCCTTGACAGAAGTACCAACTTGCAAAATTTGGATTTGGAAGGCCTTAGGGTTCGGAGCTTGGGCCTTCTTCTTTTCGGAAAGGAGGGGATTCGTGAAAGGGTCCTTGTAAAGGCCCTTGTGGCAACGGAGGCTTGAGAGCTATTCTTCTCCTTGAAATTTCGGGGTTTTGTGGGGCCTTGCAAAAAAGGGGACTTTAAATCCCAAGCCTAGAGGCTTGTGGATGATTGGTTGGAAGGGCTTTACACTTATTTTCTTCAAAATCCCGGGGTAAAGATCTTGTGGAAAGGGGGTTTGAGGAAACCCTCTTCTTCTCTATAAGACCCGAGGCGTTGAGGGCTTGTGAGGGATTTTGTAGGAAGGCCTTATAGGCTTCCTATTCGAATCTCGGGGGAAAAAATTGGGCTTTTGGAGGGTTCAATGGGAAGGGACCTTTAACCCGGCAACAAAATGGGCTTGTGGTGGATGCAATGGGAAGGGGGGCTTAGAGAAGCCCCCTTAGAAGCTTCTAAGAAGCTTCTAACAGCTTCTGTCAGCTACATGGCGGCATGGAGATGGATGACTTGGAGGGCTTGATGGCAGCCTTTTTAGGAATCGGCAACGGCTATCAGGCCTCAGGCAGCCTAAAATAGGCCCAACGGAGCTGGCGAAGTTGACGGTGGCTATGGAGCCTCAGGTGGCGGCGTTATCAATTGGTGGCTCCCTCTCCTCCTCACGGCACAGCATGACAATTAGTTGCTACTCTCTTCCTTCCTCCACACACAACAGTCAACAACAGCTTTTCCTCTCGTAGTCTCCCTCCTTCCTCCTCACAAGATGACGACCTCTGCAGTCTGACAGCCTCTCGCTTCCTCCCACACGTCCGTTACTCCCCTCCAAAGGGGGTTTTTTATGGTCTGGGGGAGAGGGGACCTCCCCCCACATGGACCCCTTGCATAGAATTCTTCCCTTCCCCCTTCCAAATGTAGCCCTACTAGGCCATCTCTCCACACTCCCTCTTCTCCAGCCGTGCATCGACTGGGGGAGAAGGAAATAAATAAGAAAAATTGAATTTTAATTCTATGATTATCCTCTTAACCTCCTCCCAAGAGGATGTTTTCCCAAAGATGATGCAGTTTCTGATCCTCGGTCCCAGTTTACCAATGCAGAGTACTCCATTTCTCGCGTACGGTTATAGATCAACTGCCAGCAATGGTGATAATCTTTTCATAAGTTTACGGTGCGCGGGAGGTTGGTCTAGTAATATTTTTATTCAAACAGGAATATTACATTCTCTCCCCCTTGGAGGAATCGAGATGTCCTCATCTCGAGATGAACTAGGGATATTGTTGGTTGAGAGTGCTTTCATCCATCCAAGTGGCATCCTCCTCGGGATAATCCTTCCACTGGACGAGGCATTCTCTCAATGTTCTCGATCTCAGTTGTCTCTCCCTAACATCTAAGATCCTGTCAGGCCGTAGCTCAAGGACTCCTTGGCTAGGCATTACAACTTGTTGGTCATCAAGTACATGGTTAGAATTAGGTACATACTTCTTCAGTAGGCTGATATGGAATACATTATGAACCTTTAGGTTCTCAGGGAGTTGCAGTCTATAAGCATTGGGTCCTAGGCACTTGAGGATCTTGTATGGTCCACAATACCTTGGACTTAGCTTCTTGCAATCTCCCAAGGATAGGGAACTCTTCTTTGGCCATACGCGAATGAAGACCATGTCTTCTTCCTTGAAGGTTCTATCTTGACACTTCAAATCCACATATGCCTTTTGTCTATCCTTGGTGGCTTGAATGTCGTGTCTTATTGACTTTACTTGGTCATCCATGTCTTCCAACATCTGCCTTGAAGCTTCAACCCTCAAGGTTGGATCTGAGAAGTTTAGGAGACTTTGACAGTCATGCCCATACAATGCTTGAAAAGGGGTCATCTAAATTCTTTGTTGATAAGAAGCATTGTAGGCAAACTCAACCAAGGGCAAGTATTGAATCCACCTTTTTGGTTCACGGCAACAGTGTGCTCTTAGCATATCCTCGATGACTTGATTGACTCGCTCCGTTTGGCCATCAGTTTGGGAATGGTAGGTTGTACTAAAACAGAGTTGAGTCCCAATGGCTTCAAAGATAGCTCTCCAGAAGTGTGATGTGAAGAGAGAATCACGATGCTGGTATACATAATCTCATTACATAGTAGACAAGTCCACTACTGATAGAGAATTCATGATACTTAGCCTATAGCTTTTGGTCCTGGTCCTTGATAGGGATCTCCCTTAGCATCTTTTGATAGGCTAGATCATGCCTAGAGATCTAGCTGTTGATGGATTTTGCAAGATTAGAGAATTTAGAAATGCCTTGCGCCTGAGTACATCGGCAACTACATTCTCCTTTCCAGGTCTGTATTTGATTTCAAAATCATACTTCTCCAATGCTTCAATCCACCGACGTTGCCTCATGTTGAGCTCATTTTGGGTAAAGATCCGCTTGAGACTTTTATGATTTGTTACTAGAGTGAACTTGTTACCCAACAGGTAGTGTTTCCAAAGCTTTAGAGCATGGATGACAGCTAACAATTCTAGATCATGGGTAGCATAATTCTTCTCATGGCTCTTCAGTTTCCTTGAAGAGTACGCTACAGGATGATCTCCTTGCATGAGCACACATCATAATGCAAGCGTGCTAGCATCAGTTACTACTTCGAACTCCTTACTGAGGTTTGGAAGTTTCAGTATAGGTGCTGATACCAAACTTTTCTCTAATCTATCAAAGCTAGATTGTTCGGTATAGCTGACCATGCAATGGATGTTTGCTTCTTCAGTAAGTCCGTCACAAAGGTGCTGCAATCAAAGCATAGTTTTTTATGAATACCCTATACCATCTTGTCAATCCAAGAAAACTACGTATTTCTTTGACAGTTGTTGGTATTTTCCATTCTAGAATATCTCTAACTTTGGTCGGATCCATTGAGATTCCTTTCGCTGATACGATGAATCCCAGGTATTCAAATTGACGTTTAAAGAATGCACATTTCTTCATATTAGCGTAGAGCTTGTGTGCCCTCATTGTCTCAAGGACAATGCGAAGTTGGGATTCATGATCTTCTTCCTGTTTAGAATAGACTAAAGTGTCATCAAAGAAGAAGAGTACGAAAGTCATTAAGATATGGCCTAAAGATATCCTGCATTAACTTGTTGAAGGTGGCAGGCATTCGTGAGCCTGAATGACATAACTAGGAACTCAAAGTGTCCATACCTTGTGTTGAAGGCTGTTTTTGGGATATCTTCTTTCTTGATCCTTATCTGATAGTAACCAAACCTGAGATCAATCTTGGAGAAGATCTTGGAACCCTGAAGACGATTAAGAAGCTCATCTATTCTAGAAATAGGGTACTTGTTCTTAACAATTGATTGATTCAACCCTCTGTAATCAATATATAGTGGAAGTGTTCCATCTTTCTTTTTTTGGAATAGCACTGGAGCTCCCCATGGTGAACTGCTAGGACAGCCTCTCCTTGAGTTGTGACCAATTCCCCTTTAGAGTTTCGAAAGGAAACTTGACTCTTTCCTTAGGTTTAAGACAATCCATTCCGAGTAGACACTCGTGGATACCTAGGTTCATGACTTTGAATTTGACCGAAGTCGTCTTTCCTCCCAGAAAGAATTCCACCTTAGTAGTTTGTGTGGTACAAGTGACCTCATGACCATTTGCTAATTCCACAAGCAAGGTAGGTGCTTCTACTATGGCTATTCTTAATCTTCTTGCACAAGCTGGTGAGATAAAGGAATGTGTAATGCCACAATCAATCAAGGTTTTGAAACCTTTACCTTGATAGTTCGATGGTGTCTGAATCACTGAAAACTGGCGATTCGGGCCTTTCTTATGAAGGGCAACATGGACTGTTGCCCTTTCAACCTTTGATTCCATGGTCGGGTCTTCTTCTTCGCACATTTTCCTATTGACAACACAGGCGGTTCTCCCTCTGCCTCGGGTGGTGGCTCCGTGGCCACGGTCAGTTCCTTGGAAAGGTGCTTGACGATGTCCTCCGCCAAGCTTGGGACATTGCCTTTTGAAATGACCGGGCTCATTGCAGTGGAAACAACGGAGATTTCGGCCATTACTTTGGGTAGGGACAAAGTTGTTGACATTATTAGTCCTTGCTTTCTTTCTTTGTCCCTGGTTTTGACCTTGAACTCTCTTGGCTTGTGCTCCTCTGTTTTGATCATTATAAGAACAAGTCTTGTTACTTCTTGGTCTAGCCTACACCTCCTAAATTATGGGCGTAGCTCGAATGAGTGCATCTTGTAGATTTGTTGGGTGCATAGATTCGAGATGGGTATTCATTGGTGGGTTTAAACCAGCACAAAATTTCGACATGTGCTTTGTCATGTCCATCAGTGGCGCATACTTAAGAAGTGAGATGAATTTTGAGTAGTATGCGTCAAGAGTGAGTCCCAGCTATTTTAGCTCGTAGAACTCATTCATTTTCTACGTGCGATACGCAGGTGGTAAGTATCTTCCTTGCATAGCTTTCTTCAGCTTTTCCTAGGTAATGGATCCTTCCGAGATCCCTTGATCTCTGCACCATTGCTTCCACCAAAGCCTGGCTTCGCCGGTGAGCTTTAGCTTGGCGAGCATAGCCTAGTTGGCGAGTGCAATACCGACTGCTTCAAAGTAATCTTCCATGGACTATATCCAAATCTCAGCATCCGCTTGGACAGTCCTACCTTTCCCGTCAAATTCTGGAGGCTTGATCTACTTGAGAAGAAACTTCTTCTCTTGGATCATGGCCGTACTTGATGTAGGAGGCGGACTGGGAATCTGTACCTGGGGTTGTGCCTGGATAGAGGATTCTCAACATTATAACTCGCTAATCGTTATGATTTATATTTCATACCCAATTCAGTCATCAACCAAGAACCTAGCCACTTAACTTTTTATTAATTCTCATAGACAAGACAAACATTGATAAAAATGAAGTCTTATTCCATTTATATGGGCCTAGCCCTTTCGGAGTACAATATTTCCTGAGATGATGGAGCAATTGTTACATTTAGTTCGGGGAGAATAATATCGTGTTACATTTAGCTACAGGAACTAGATAATATTATGGTTTTGGGTCATGGATCTTCAGGAATCATTAAGTTATCCGAAGATTAGGGTGTCCTTTCCTTTGGTACTCATTCTTCTCGTAGCATCCCAACACCTTGATCTCCACGTCTGCCATGTAGCAGAAGTATTCTGGCCGTTCCCACTTAGGACCAACGTGAATTAGGATTTCCCTTAATGGTCATTTCCTAAATAGCAACTAGCGTCAAACCCCAAGCAAACTACTTTACGCAAAAAACCCAGGGACGAAGCGGATTCATGCTGCACTTGGTTCAAGGAGAATGGGAAACAAGAGGGATGCAAGGCTTGACCTCTCTGCCATAAGGCATATTTTGAGATATCGAGCTCCACTTGTGATATGCCAGGGTGAACGTTGTGCATTTATGTCACCGACTTATCAATTCAGATGCGGTTGGTACACCGCCCATGAATAATAGCTAGACTCCTTATCTACTCTAGTTTGTGGCTCAGTTAGTATGCCACCTTAGTTAGTTGAGTTTGGTTTGAGACCCATATATAGGGTTCTTCTATTTCTATGTACTTGACTTCTTTTTGGCTTACACAACTAAGAAGAGGAAAACTATTTTCAGCCTCCACCTTTGTGTGTATTCCCCCATTGTGCAAGCAAGAAAGCTACAAGTGAGACTCATTTCTTCTCTCCCACAATCTTGACATGGTATCAGATCCTTGTTTGTGTTAAGAAGCTCAAGAAAGCAAGCCAAGCTCGCGGTGTTCTGGTAAGAGAAGCAGTGTTGCTTTCATTTTCTATTTTGGGAGCAGATCTCGGCAGGCAACATAGCCGGAAATTGCAAGAGTGCATTGTCTCATGTTGAGACGCCCTTCGTGGTGAAGCAAGAGGGCAGTATATGCTACAGGCGACAGGCTTTAGCCCTTGGCGACCCTTTTTTTTAATTTGAGGCCATTTCGGGGCCTGTTTTGGAGACGGAAGTTTTTTACACGCACTTAGGAAAAGGTCCAGTTTTATGCTGTGTGACCACTGTTCTACAGGTCGGTGAAAAGTTACTGTGTAAATTGCATCATATGCCTGTGCGCAGAGACATTGGGAGTTACAGAATCATCCTTGTTGCTTGTTGATGCAAAATCGTCACTAGGAAGTGACTGTGTGGTCAAATACCACTTTCGTCAGTTTTGCAGATTTGCCCTTGTGAGGCTGAAGCTGTGTTCTTTGCAGTGACATAATTTTTTGCAGAGTTCTGTAATGGCGTCTGATTCTCTTTCACAGATTGTCACTGAAAAGCTTGACAAGAACAACTTTCAAGCATGGAAGTTTAGAATGACGAATTTCCTTATGGGAAAAGGATATTGGGAATTTGTTGCAGGAAATGAAGAAGAACCAGTTCTTCCTGATGTTCCCAATCAATAGCAAATGCAGGCATTTAAAGCATGGCATGAGAGAGCCAGGAAAGTTATATACTGGCTGTCTATCAGCATTTCAGACTCTATGATTGTGCATATTCAAGATGCAAGTACGCCAAAGGAGGCATGGGGTACTTTGTCAAAAATGTATAGCACAAATACGCAAGCCAGGAAAATGCAGCTCAAGCAAGAGTTGCATAATGTGCAAAGAGAAAATATGAGCATCAATGACTACCACATGAAGGTGAAGAAGATTGCAGATGCACTTGCTTCCATTGGGTCGCCAGTGGAAGATGATGATTTAGTTTCTGTGACCTTGAATGGTCTAGGAAAGGATTATGCACAGTTTCAAACATCCATTTCCGTCGGTGAAAGATTTCCTGATTTTTAGGAGTTGATTGCTCTTCTAATTTCTGAGGAGTAGAGAAATGGTAGTGCATCTTCTTCAGGAGGAACTTCAAAAGAAGCTATCTTCTACTCAAATTCCAGAAGAGGTAGAGGTAGAGGTAGAGGAGGCCGATTTGGAGGCTGTGGTAGAAATCAGAATATGCAGCAAACTCAAGAAAACCACTCCTATGGAGGAGGACGTGGTAACTCTAGAGGCAGGGGGAGCCAAAGAGGTCATGGTGGATGGCAAAGAGGCCAAAATGCAAACAGTAATGTTGAATGCTACTACTGTGGTAAAATGGGTCATATGGCTAAAGATTGCTATAAAAAGCAGAATGACATCATGAATGGAAAACTACAACAAGGAAATTATGCATCTTCTAGTAGACAGGGTGATGACAGAAATGAGCATTTGTTTATGGTGCAACACATGAACAATTCTGTGACAAGTGCAGAAGAAAGCTACGAAGTGTGGTATATTGACTCAGGTGCATCAAACCACATGGCAGGTCATGCAGAATGGATGGAGGATGCAAGGAAAATGGAAAAACCAGGATTTGTGGAGACTGGTGATGATACTACACATGCTATTGTGCAGATTGGAAAAATTCATTTGTCTATGCAAGATGGGAAAAAGAAATACCTGTCCGATGTATTTCATGTCCCGAATATCACCAAGAATTTGGTTTCTGTTGGTCAAATGGTTGAGCAGGGCTTGCAGGTCAGATTTAATCCTCATGGATGCTTTGTTGAGGATATGAAAAATAAAGGTCGCTTGATAGCAAAAGGAAAGAAGAAGGGCAGAATGTTTACCTTGGATGCAGACATGCCTGAATTGAGTGCAGCAATGTTTGCACATGGGACCGCTGTTGTTGCAGATATTGATATCTAGCATAAACGCATTAGTCATGTTAATGTACAGCGACTTAAATCAATGCAGGCCCAAAATATTGTTGCAGGATTGCCTAAATTCAAAGTTGCAGAAATGCATAAGGTATGTGAAGCCTGCCAATTTGGAAAACAGGCAAGGAAACCATTTCCTAGACATGTTCAAGAGAGTAAGAAGCCATTGGAATTAATCCACTCTGATGTGTGGACTACTACAGCTGCATCTCTTGGAGGCTATCATTATTTTGTCACTTTTATTGATGACTATAGCAAAAAAGTTTGGGTGTATTTTATGAAAAATAAAAGTGAAGTTTTTGGGCATTTCAAAACTCTTAAAGCTATGGTTGAATAAGAAACATGCCTGCAAATAAAATGCCTAAGGTCAGATGGAGGGGAGAGTACCTCTCAAATGAGTTTGCAAGGTTCTTGTAGGAGCATGGCATAAAGCAACAATATTCATGCAGTCATACCCCACAGCAAAATGGAATTGTAGAAAGGAAAAACAGGCATATTGGAGAGGTATCTCATACCATGCTCAACGAAAAAGACTTGCCAGATTTTTATTGGGCTGAAGGAGTTGCTACAGCAGTCTACATAATAAACAAGACTCCCACTCCAGCAATACATGGGATGACTCCAGAGGAGAGGTATACTGGTAGGAAACTAGATATTTCTCATTTGAAAATTTTTGGTTGCATTGCCTATGTTCATGTGCCATATGAGTTGAGATCCAAGTTGGATCCAAAAGTTGAGAAGTGCATCTTTATTGGTTACTCTTTGCAGCAGAAAGGGTATAGATGCTATAACCCTTCTACTCATAAGTTTACAGTGAGCAGAGATGTTGTTTTTTATGAGATGAGTAGCTGGTATAAACCAGTAAATGCGATTGATGATGTAGATGCACAAAGTGGTAATGCTGCACAGAATTCACAGCAGCAGTCACAAGATATTAGTGGACCTGGAGCGTCCTCTAGCAGTGGTTCACATTCTTCGCCATGGACAGGCAGATTGAGATCAGGAGAATCTTCTCAAACCAATGCAGATAGTGGTATGCAGGTATCACAAAAAGGAAAAGAGAAGGTAGATCATCCCATGTTGATGTGAATGCAGGTCACTCTTATGTGGATGGTAAATCCAGTGGCTCAGAATGGAGCATTGATGATGAGTTGGGTATTCCTTCTATTGTTACACCTGGAGTAAGGAAAACCAAGGATGTTTTGAGAGAACCTGGGAGTGAACCTACTTTGCGCAGGTCTACCAGAGTTAGGTATCCTGTGGATAGGTTGAAATATGATGGATTTACAGCCATTCACTATGCATATATGGTCAAAGTGATACAGGAACCAGAACCCACTTCTTTTGAGCAAGCCATGGGAGAAAGCCATGGATGAAGAAATGGATGCCTTGGAAGCAAATGCTACATGGGAATTGGTACCTTTGCCTAAAGATAAGAATGCAATTGGTTGTAAGTGGGTCTATAAGGTGAAACACAATGCAGATAGTTCTGTGAATAGATACAAGGAAAGATTAGTAGTCAAGGGGTATGCACAAACATATGGCATTGATTATGAAGAAACATTCAGTCAGGTTGCAAGGATGGCAACCGTAAGAGCAGTCATTGCTATGGCTGCATCAAAGGGATGGTCTTTACATCAGATGGATGTAAAGAATGCCTTCTTGCATGGTGATTTGCAAGAAGAGGTCTATATGGAGCAGCCACCAGGTTATGTGCATGCTGTTCATCCTGAGTTTGTTTGTAGGTTGAAGAAAGCCTTGTATGGCTTGAAGCAAGCACCTAGAGCATGGTCTGACAAGATAGGACAATATCTTGTCACTATTGGCTTTCAGATTTCCAAGACAGATTTCTCACTTTATGTGAGAAAAACAGAGAAAGGTATTATGCTACTTGTCATTTATGTTGATGATTTGATTATGACAGGTGACAGTGATGAAGATATCCTTCATGTGAAAATGCTATTAAAGTAGAAGTTTGAGATGAAGGATTTGGGAGAGCTGTGTTATTTCTTGGGCATTGAGGTGATTAGATCACCAAGTGGGATACAGCTCTTGCATAGGCAATATGGATTGGACATGCTGTCCAAATATGGGATGATAGGCTGTAAGCCTATTTTAGTTCCTTTGGAGCAGAATGTGAAGCTGAGCACAGATGCAGGTGAGCTTCTGGAAGACCCTACTATGTACAGACACATAGTAGGAAGTTTGATTTATATGACTATTACCAGGCCACATTTGAGCTATGCTGTTGGATTGGTAAGTCAATTTATGCAAGCTCCAAGGAAACCACATTTGGATGCAGCTAGACGCATACTCAGGTATGTGAAGTCCACATTGCAGTATGGAATACTTTATGAGACTAGGGTTCAGATACAGTTGCATGGATACACTGATGTTGATTGGGCTGGTAGTATTTTTGGTAGACGATCTACCAGTGGATATGTGTTCTCTTTTGGGAGTGCTGCAGTCACTTGGAGCAGTAAGAAACAGCCTACAGTTGCCTTGTCAAGCATAGAGGCTGAGTACAGGGGTGCAGCAATGGCTGCATGTGAGGTAGCTTGGTTGCATAAGTTACTTTATGATATGCATTAGTCTACAGATGGGCCAGTTGTCATTTATTGTGACAACATGAGCAGTATACACTTGGCAAATAACCCAGTCTATCATGCTAGAACAAAGCACATTGAGGTGCATTATCATTATGTGCGGGAGAGGGTTTTACTAGGTCTTATTGATCTAGTTTATGTCAACACAGAGGATCAGTTAGTTGACATATTCACGAAGGCATTGGGCGCAGAGAAGCTGCGTAAGTTCAGAGACCTGCTTGGTGTGCAGGAATTGGGATTGAGCTCGAGGGGGAGTGTTGAGATATCGAGCTCCACTCATGATATGCCAGGGTGACCGTTGTGCATTTATGTCACCGACTTGTCAGTTGCAGATGCGGTTGGTACACCGCCCATGAATAGTAGCTAGACGACAGCTTATCCTTATCTACTCTAGTTCATGGCTCAGTTAGTATGCTACCTTAGTTAGTTGAGTTTGGTTTGAGACCCATATATAGGGTTCTTCTATTTCTATGTACTTGACTTCTTTTTGGCTTATACAACTAAGAAGAGGAAAACTGTTTTCAGCCTCCACCTTTGTGTGTATTCCCCCATTGTGCAAGCAAGAAAGCTATAAGTGAGATTCCTTCCTTCTCTCCCACAATCTTGACAGCATAGTCCCATTCCGTTCTCCTAAAATAGCATAAACCAAGATAATTATAACCTAGACTCTAGGTCAACGCCCTTGCTATTCATTTCCTTTAAGAAGATCTCCTTGCTATCCTTTATGATTGAGAAAAGTTCCCGACCAACCGGGACCACCCATCTGTAGGACGGGACCCATGGGCATATCCACCGCACTTTTCTCATGTTGTTTTAGTTGCCTAATTACCTACCACATTTAGTTGGACATGCATCAAGAAGCTTCCTTAATTAGCCCGTTAGACACCGGTTCCTTCACATAATCTTAGCACTTGATATAGAAAAGCAGTGTCAAACAAGTTCCTTTTCAACAAGTTATCATATTTATCTTTGGAATAAATTCATAAAGTCCAGCCCGCAAGCTAATCCAGAATCCGCCCGAAGGTTATCCAGCAATCCACAGGGATCACTAATCCAAGATTATGTCCGTAAACTAGTATGCGGGCCTCGAGATCCAATCCTGAGTCACATTGGCTTCTTGTCCAGGGCTTGGAAGGCAAGAGATTTACAGCTAGACCCCCCTGGCACCCAAAGCGTCCTCCTGCTCCAAGTAGTGCTCAACGAAGAGACCTCTCGTGGTGAGTTTGGTCCATCTTCCCGACGCGGCTAACAACCCCCTTGGTTAGGGTCAGGCAGACAATCGGGGGTAACTGAGGTTGCCTCTCCCTTCAAGCCTTCAACCTGAAGCATTAAATATCTTTTCATGCTTTAGTTCCTTGAGCAAACAAACCAAACAGTGCTCTCTAAACTGTTACAAGCACAATCATTTCCAGTGGTTGTTATTTGGCCAACTGCTAAGGAGTGAATCCTTCTCTCCAAATGCATCTAGCATTCAATCCGGGATCAATTTCGACTTGACAAGATCCCCAAGGGTTTGTTTGTTAACCCTTATGTCCTTGGGTTAGGGCCGTACCCTATTAACCCAACTTAACCAATACCTTAAGTTCTATTAACAGTAAATCATGGCGAATATGTTGCTCCAAATTATTGATTGGTCCTTTGCTTCCAAGCAAATACCTAATTCCCTTATCTTGTCAATTCTATAACAGGATGACTACTCATCCTCTTGCGAGTTAAACTTGCACAAGAACCTGCCAATTTCATTCCAAGGAATTGGCCATTCTCTTGTGATCAAACCACAAGATCATGCGACATTGCAACTTGTTGCACAAGTGTCGCATCTAATCCATGGGACTATTTCACCCATCGACCGGCGTCTTCTAATCATGGAATCATGATTAGATAAGAAACAGGGTTTAGGGTGTCTTCATATCCAATCCATTCCTGACTGTACTAGGCCGACGTCCTAGGGGTTCCAACTCAATCCAAGTTTCATCTTTTGATCGAGTGATCCTTAGGGCAGAAACCCTAGTTCGTTTCTTGCAAGTACGTCCAATTGTCCCTACATTCCGTGAATGTGGACAGGACCCTTGGGTATGAGGGTTTTGACTTGGCAACAAGTGCGACTAGGTCAAGTCCTTAACGTGCTAAACCTTGGTTAGCACTTGGAGTATATTGTATCGATTTGACCATCCTATGCGAATCCTTTGCGGTTTAGGTATTTTGGGTAATCGAGTTTGCTTGTCTTACGACAAGGATGAACCATTCCTAAAGATGTTGTCTTGATCAAAGAGGGGAAAAACTAGTTACATTACGTTACAATTTGCCGAAGCACGCAATTCATTGCCTCTACGTATGACTAGATTTGCAATCCCTAACTCTTCTTGTTAAGACCAAAACACATGTTAAGTTATGGCATAATTTCCATTGATTCTACTAGGACATGTGTTCACAATTTATGCCACTAAGATTTTTAAGGTTTTATGTGAAAATGAACCCTGCAGCCTTTCCCTAACTACATTTCTGAATGAAAATTATTCGTACGATGAATGGGCATTATGCAACCTTTCCTAACCACTACACAGTTAAATGATATTTATGCCAATTGAAACTAGAGTTAACCTACTTCTGCAGCCCTATAATCTTTCAATGCCTTGCAATTTCCTATGGTTGATAACTACTTTTTTAAATGAATCATTACGAAGAAGATTTGTATAAAAATTGCGACATGCGACTTAATCTTTCCATGCATACTCAAAGGTGTACTACAATAATTTCAACTTTGTAATGATAGTTATTAGTTGTTCTAGATTTGTTACTTTGCAATGCACAAAGGAAACTTGCTAAAAATGCATAGACACCTTCTGTTCTTTTTTGTTCATTCCATTGAAAAATACAAATGACCAATCTCAATCGTGAGTTACTTCTTTTAAAATAGCCAACGTATTTCAATCGCATCAAACTAGGTGGATTTGACAAGCATAAGTGCATCCTAATTCCATGAAATAACAATGCATAACTGCAATACTTCTACGTAAATCGAAAATAGGAAGAAAAGTTGGACGTCAGCTTGGAGAAATATCCACATGAATATTAGGAGATGATCCTCCTACAGTTGTGCCTTGTGACTTTTAAGGAGCCATCGTGAATTCGGCTTCCGGTTTGCCTTCGTGGATTTGAACTTCTTGCCTTGGCTCGAACTCTTATGATCTTGGGCCATCTCTCTCGTACGCAAAAATTCCTTTTGAAGTACGGTTCCTTGACAAAAGTACCGACTTGCGGAATTTGGCTTTGGAAGGCCTTAGGGTTTGGAGCTTGGGCCTTCATCTTTTTGGAAAGGAGGGGATTCGTGAATGGGTTCTTGTGAAGGCCCTTTTGGCAATGGAGGCTTGAGAGCTATTCTTCTCCTTGAAATTTCGGGGTTTTGTGGGGCCTTGCAAAAAAGGGGACTTTAAATCCCAAGCCTAGGGGCTTGTGGATGATTGGTGGGAAGGGCTTTACACTTATTTTCTTCAAAATCCCGGGGTAAAGATCTTGTGGAAAGGGGGTTTAAGGAAACCCTCTTCTTCTCTACAAGACCAAGGCATTGAGGGCTTGTGAGGGATTTTGTGAGAAGGCCTTATTGGCTTCCTCTTTGAAGCTCGGGGGAAAAATTAGGCTTTTGGAGGGTTCAATGGGAAGGGGCCTTTAACCCAGCAAGGAAATGGGCTTATGGTGGATGCAATGGGAAGGGGGGCTTAGAGAAACCCCCTTAGAAGCTTCTAAGAAGCTTCTAACAGCTTCTGTCAGCTACGTGGTGGCGTGGAGATGGATGACTTGGAGGGCTTGGTGGCCGCCGTTTTAGGAAATGACGGTGGCTATCAGGCCTGAGGTGGCCTACGGCAGGCCCAACGGAGTTGGTGGAGTTGGCGGTGGCTATCGAGCCTTAGGCGGCGGCATTCTCAACTAGCAGCTCCCTCTCCTCCTCACGGTGCAACATGGTGATTCGTTTCTACTCTCTTCCTTCCTCCACACACAACAGTCAACATTAGCTTTTCCTCTCTTAGTCTTCCTCCTTCCTCCTCACAAGATGATGACCTCTATAGTCCGATAGCCTCTCGCTTCCTCCCACACGTCCATTAATCCCCTCCAAAGGGGGTTTTTTATAGTGTGGGGGAGAGGGGACCTCCCCCCACATGGCCCCCTTGCATGGCATTCTTCCCTTCCCCCTTCCAAATGCAGCCCTACTAGGCCATCTCTGCACACTCCCTCTCCTCTAGCTGTTCATCGATTGGGGGAGAAGGAAATAAATAAAAAATTTTGAATTTTAATTCCATGATTATCCTCTTAACCTCCTCCCAAGAGGATGTTTCCCTGCAGATGATGCGGTTTTTGATCCTCGGTCTCGGTTTACCAATGCGGAGTACTCCATTTCTCGCGTACGGTTATAGATCAACTGTCGGCAGTACTCATAATCTTTTCACAAGTTTACGGTGCGCGGAAGGTTGGTCTAGTAATATTTTTATTCAAACAGTAATATTACACAATCTTTCATCTAAGACTGGTTCATCCAAAAAGGAAGCAATGAGAGACATGTTAGAGTAATCCTCTAGCTTGGTTAGGTAATCTTCTAGACTAAGAGGATATCTCTTAGTAATGTGTGGTTGTTGGTATCTTGCTTCAGGAAGCTCTTCTGCATTATCTGTGTTGTACCATGCTTCTTGTTCATTGTCTGGGGACAATGTCCAAGATGTTGGGGGAAGAGCTTTGGGAATCTTATCACACACATGCCACAGTTCTTGTTCATTGTCTAGAGACAATGTCCAAGATGTTGAAGGGACTTTGGAAAGTTTAGCAAAAATTTCTACATTATACTTTCGGGGAGAGAGCTTAAGAAAAGTCATGTCAGCTGGGGAAGAATGAAGAGAGAATATATCTTCTGCAAATTCTTCATTACTACTCTCGATGATCTCCTTGTATTTCCCTTTGTTATCCATCATGTAAAGAATTTCCAAATCTTTTAGTTTTAAGGGATTTAATGAATCACAAGAAGAAGTAGACAGTAGCTTCTTATCTATACCTTTGATAGGACCTTGAGTTAGAGATGCCAAATCTTGGTTCTTCAAGACACATGAAATGGTAGGTGATGATGTTATTTTGTCTTGTTGCCTAGGATATTCTTTGTCCAATTTTTTTCCCTCCAATGGATGGAATGGAAAATAAGAAGGAGAAGAGAATGGTTGTCCTTTTCTCTTGCCCAGAGTAAGACAATGTTGTTTAGGAAGATAAGAGGAATGTGATGCCAATTCTTTAATTCCTTCATCATGATCAGGAGGAGGAGACTTGTGGAGAAGCACCATAAGACTGAGATGCATCATTCTTGGTTTGATCTTGAGGATCACCAAGTTGAGGCCATAAAGTAACACCAAGACAAGTCTGCGAAGTAACATCTGAATTCTTTCCCTTAGAAATAGGCAAAGAACCAAATGCACGATCCTTGTATCGGTTTTGGAAGTCATTAGAATCAAACTATTGAGGCTCAATTGAAGAACTAGATATAAGATCTCTTCGTTTGTCTTGAAGAGCAACAAGGAGAGACTTTTGGAGTATAACAGAAGAAGAGCTAGATAGGAAATTTTGTTTTCCTTCTTTAAGATCATCATAAGAGCTTAATGCAAGATTCTCTTGATTATCATAAATCTGCGGTGAAACATTGAGAGAATCAGGTGCAAGATTATCATTCTTATCTTTGGGATGAAGAGGATGATATTGTAGAGGAACATCAGTACTAGTAGAACCGAATTGTTGAGGAGGAGTAGAAGGGTTAGGTATAATAGGAAAAGAAATGTGTGAAACAGTAAGAGGAGTAGATACAAGGCTTTTTTGGTTTTCTTCTACAAGTTGTTCTATGTAAGTATTTTGGAGATTAAAACTGTCAGTGAGTTTTGTAATACAATCTTTGATAGATTCTATACTAGATTCTAGGTAATGTACACTAATATGATTTGTATGGATATTAGTGAGGTGACTAGGATAGGAGAAGGGCTCAACAAGATTATTGCTTTGGGTAGATTTTCTAGAGGAGATGTTATGAGACAAGGATTTTGGGGGATTAGAAGAAGAAGAGAATTATCTTAAGAGATAGTGAGGTTCAGTGTGAGAACAACCCCTTTTAAGGATATCACTAAAATTTACCTCAAAAACTTTGTCATGCTTGGAATCTCTTTCATTCGTATGGAGCGCAGGTGGTTGTCGTGCAGAAGCAAACTTTGCTTCTTCTTTAGTGTTGAAGGCACGCGAACTCATCCAAACTTGAAACGAAACCATAATAATTTCAGAATGGATGATCTCAATTTAAAAGAGAACACAGGGTCTTGAGCCAAATGCCAATGCCACCATGGCCAATGACAAACATGACAATAATGCCCTTTAGAAATCTCAAATTGCAAGAGAACTCACTCCAGAACTCAAAACACTTATGGCTTTGATATTGCATCGGAATGAGCTGTTGGATGGTGAGGAGCTATAAAAGTTGCTTGGATTTGTGGAGTGTACATACTTTCCTTTTTTGTCCCTATGATCCATGCCATGCTCTTTCTAGGTAGCTTTCCTTGGATATATTTCTCATCCTTTGTATATGTTGAAATGTAGAGAGAGAAGGTATGTAGAGATGCAAGAGAGAGAAGATATGTAAAGACATCAGAGAGAGAGAGAGAGAAGAGACACATCATATATAATCCCAAAGACTATATCATCTTGATCACAATCTACATAAAACCAGACTTCTCTGACATAGAGGTTTTATCACGATTATTCTCTCTTGCGTTTATGAATTTCTACTAAAATTAGCCAAATCATCATCTATTCTTGGCCAAAAGTAAAGTGATAAAGTTTTGAGTGTTGTTCATATTTCTTGTCTATGTTGGGCCGATTTCTTCTCTCATATGTTTTGTCTATTTTAGGGTACTTTATTCTTGTCCACATTTTTTCTATCTTACGTCTCTTTCTTTTGGAGTATGCTTTTTGAACTAAATGTCTTTTCGATACTGATACCGACGTAGATAGCGACCCTAATAACGACGCTTTGTGACGCTAATAGCGATGCGTGTAGTAAATTTGCGACACTAATAGCGACGGTAATAGGGTTTTTTTTTGTGGCAAGGCAGCAAGATGCTCTACCACAAATAGCACTATGTGCTTTATTTGGGCCATACAAAAGAGTTTCAGTATGTGTACAATGCTCATGTAAATGAAGGAAAAATGTACTTGAATCATTACACTGATACATGAAATAAATACATGATCATGTAATGAAAGCGAGGGTACAATCATGGCAAGATACTACTATTACTACATAGAAAATGCCCATACAAATCACATAACCAAAAAAGAAGAGGATGTGAGCTCCACGGATCCAAGGGTGAGCTATAGATCCTCGCCATTCGAAACCTTGTCCCATCACAAAGGAGCATCGAACGGACTCTGCAAAAAAAGAAACAACTACACATTAGTCTACCATACAGTAATACATTTTAATTAAATTTAGTAACTACATATAAGAAAGATAAGTGACTTACAGGGCCACCGTATCCATACAATCGGTCGATCAATGCAGTAAGACCATGTCTCTCTCCATATCGAGTCTCTAGGCCAGTGGGATAGCGGTTTGTAATAGAGTGCTGCAAAGAAAACAAAATACAACTGTTAGAAACACGATTGTCAGTACAAGGGATATTGAAAAAAAATAAGCAAGAAAAACAAAATAAAAACTTACAAAGTCCTCCAGATATATCCTCTGGCTACCACTCCCAAGATGATGGACCACTCTTGCCTCTAGTCGTGCCCTCGCCGCCTCGTGCTGTTGTCTCCAATGTCCTGGAGAATTCGTAGCCTCCTCCCTAATAGTCGTTTGCATCTAGCTACTTGTACTTTGAGGCCCCACTCTTAAGTGCCTTAGGTGCGTCCGATCGTCTGTGTGACATGTACGCACGTATGTTTTCCATTATCTAGCGTATGGAAAACCTATCTATTGTGGCAAGTACCGAAAAATTCTCATGCAAGGATGCTATTATGTAGTCCTTGCCCCCCTCTGGTATGTTCTTCCAATGATCCAATACGTTGTGCCGAAAAACTTGTTGGCATAACTCTCTCATACGAGCCATCACCCTCCTCCCCTCATCATTCATGATGATGGCTCATGTCCTATCATCTACAAGGTATCCATATCCCTCTAGCTTATGCCTAAGATGTGTCCTCTCCCACCTGTGACCTTTTATTGGGCATATCCAGGAGACCATTGTACATATGGTGTAGATACGAGGGTAGTATCTCTCGGAGTAGCACCCATAGGGGTGCCACCTGTAGACGATTGATCAAAAGTTGGAGTGACTAGAGTAGACGTCCCCATAGGTGTGAAAAATCCCATAGATGGCGCAACTCCAGCAGAACGACGAGACAGAGACACTTGCGTCGGTACCTCCAAAATAGCAACTTGAGCCATGCTCTCTCGCACCACCACGAGAGCAAGGAGTAGCACCTGTATCCCAAGCTGACCATGGGCTCACTGCATCCATGACTTCGTAGCATCCCTAGAATCACTCTCTCCATCTGGCCCAAGTCTAGAGTGTCAACCTCGTCTACTAGAAATTTAAGCATCAAAGCACACTGAAGTAGATATAACAGAACGATCTGATGGTGTTCGAGAAAGCTTCTGGTTTGCCATATCTCTGAATCGAGCTATCTGATCTGGAGACATACACGTGAAGATGCCATGTAGCTCCTCGTTTCTCATCCTTGGACTCATTGTGCTGATCTAAATATCCACAAAGGTCACCTACACAGACAAACATTGATGTTAGAATAATCAATATAAATCATACAAAGTATGGTAATATAAATCTTAAAAAAAGATCTTACTTAAAATGCATATCTTATGTACCCTTATAAGCGATTCGTCAACGAATTGAGTAGGTGGATGCTCCAAGTATGAAGTATCCTATGGTCCTGTGTCAATCTCTTGACACAACTTTGCATACACTCGAAGGTAAATAGACATGTCACCACAAAAGGATGAGTCCAGCTCTTTCTCAAATAATTATTGGACTCTTGTATTTTCATCATTGTTACCCAATTCTGGCTGCTCTATATGCTCCAAGATTTCGGTGGCCTCCATCCCTTGCAATATCAACCCCTCTATTTGCATATTGTTCTCATCTACACTCGGAATATCGCTTTGATCATATACTCTCACACTTTGGGGAGTTGAAGATATAACATACCACCATCGAGGTTGTTGGGCTTTGGATATATGTTCAAAATTACATACAAGAGAGATTTAACTTTTGTGACATGTACCATGTTGTAATAAAATTAAAAAAAATATGAGTTCATGCATATGTTCACAATGGACTGGACAATGGGCTGACAACCTAAATGTGTCATGAAAATACCTCCATATTTTTTAGGAATCTATTTCAAGAAATCTAGATGGACCTTGTCGAACTGTTGCTCTAGCTCCTTCAAGTACCACTTTGAACCACTCCATATCGAATAGGATCATGAAGAAGCTATGGTATTCCACCATAATAATACTTTACAAGTTTCCAAGATATTCCATCTCATCTATAACTGTGTTTGGATCCATTGCTCGTCGTCGGCTCTCTTGCTCGAACTTTGCCATGATACCACAATCTGTTGTGGAGCACATTTTGTCAATACGCTCCATGAGAAAAAATGCCATCCGTGCGACCATGCTACACTATATATTTTGTACTGTACATTGAAATACTCAATTAGTTTTTGCATATAAAATGTAAATACGACAAACCCTAAACACGTCATCACCTTTGGACTACATCCCCTCGAGAGTTTCCACTCCTCAGTTGAGATCCTCCGCCCCTTCGCGAGACACTACGGTCAAAGCTCCATGCAACCATCGCGTTGACATAAACCGCGGCATCTCCTCCATGCCCTTGGGATGTTGAAATTCAGATCAGGCTTCTTCCCAATCTTTCCTAGCAGCTTGCTGGTACCTAGCAAGCCACGTCTCCGTGGAGACATGATGCAACATACAAAAGCGATTCACTTTGTCCTCCATTGCAGCATGCATTCTTTTTTCTAACCCATTTCCAACCACCACATCTCCGATCAGTCTATCATCGTCCTTCAACAACCATAGCATACTATTGTTTGAATCTACCATTGGTAGCCATTGTGAAATATGCACTAACGTCTCAGACACCAACCAACTTTCAACTATGCTACCTTTTGGCCGAGCTCATTGTTCGACAAAGCCTTTCAGGATTTTCATGAAGCGCTCCAAGAAGAACATCCATCATGTATGGACAGGTCTAGCAATCTCCACTTCATCTACAAGATGTACAAGAAGGTGGATTTGTATCATGAGCATGTTGGTAGGCAGGTATTTCTCAAAGAGACAAACCATCTTTACTGTTCTCCGCCTTGCGGATTCAATAGAGGACGCCTTAATTTCCTTTTGTGAGATCCATTGCACTAAAGTTGACAACCTATAAATCGCCCCGTGTATTTCTAGAGTAAGGCATCTTGCGACTGCAATCATTAGTATAAACTGCCACAAACAAGGAAGCATTATGAACAACAACTATACTTCGAATAGCAAGATACACAGGCCACTTATAATCCATTCGTAATACAAACCTGATATATCTTATGCTGTAGCCCTGATAATTGGTAATCTTTAGAAAACACGGACCTGAGAGAACGCATCATACCTATCAAAGTACGAATAGACTTGACGATTTACTTCACAGTGCGCTCTTCTTTAGTGGACAAGACCCAAGGAGCACGAGGTAGCTGCAAGTGACCATTAACACTTGACTGCGGTCAAAGTGCCTCCATCTTGCCTACCTCCTTCAAATCCATTCGTGCCCCTATAGTGTCTCTCTTTCTTATGATGTGGTCCCATAATAAGTTGCCCATGTTCTTGAAAATATGCATGGGATCCAACAAGTGGTTGATCTATAAGTGGGTCTAATACAAAAACTCATAGAAAACTGAGAACCGTCGCATTCTCCTTGGATGTGACTTCGTGTGGACCATTTTCAGCTCGTACTAGCTTTGGGCATTCATACGTGTTGGAGGTCATCCAAGAAAATCTTCCCTAAGTTCATGACCCTCTGGAAAGAAAGTGGCGTGTCCTTGAAATACCATCTTCTTCATGGTGTGTGACCTTCGGGAGTCTAATTGTAGCCCACACAATGGACATGCATGATAATCTAAGGTAACCAGACCTGTCCCAATACCTCTATCTAGTGAGTACAAACTTGAATGAGCTATGATAGATATTACCAACGAGAACGGAAGCCTACTTACCTGAGTGCTCTCCAAATCCCAGAAAGTCATGCATGGTCCGCCTGAGAATGACTCGAATATTGGTGGACCGTCCACCATCACGCTTTCTCATATCTTCCATGGTGACCCCCTCCTCCCATAAAATCTTAAGCTCATCGACTAATGGACAAAGATACATGTCCATATTTTTTACTTTGTCGCGGTCAAGAATGAGCAAGCTAAGGATGAGATGTCCTTTCTTCGTATAGAAAGCCATGGAGGGATATTGTAGTTGACAAGGACTATAGGCCACACAATGTAAGAAGTTGAGCGCATACCAAATGGGTTCACGCCATCCAGTGCAAGATCGAGCCAAAGATTCCTTGGCTCTCGGGCAAAGCCTGGGAAGGTAGAGTCAATGTGGCTCCATGTGCGTGAATCCACTGATATTCGTTGAACTCCATTTGTGGACCTATTCTACACATGCCACGTTGTCAAGCTCGCCATGGCGGACGCATGAAACATGTGGTTCATGCGGGGGATAAGCGAAAAGTGTCTAAGAAATTTTTGAGGGATGGTTTGCCCTTGCAAGTCCTGTCAATACCTGGGAGCACCACACTTTGGACATGTCTCCATAGTCTCGTATTCTCCTCGAAACAGTATGCAATTGTTGATACATATATGGATGCTGTTGTAGTCCATGCCAAGCTTTCGTAAAGCATGTCACACATCATCACGAGACTCAGGTATGGTATTTGCAAGTGGTAATATATGATACTTCAATAACCTGAAAAGAATCATAAAACACCTTGAAAAAGCACAAATATTTTTAATGATAGTACCGAAAAAAAATCAATGAAGCGTACGCATAAGGTACCTGAAAAACTCAGTCACACTTGCATCGCTCCACCCCATGGGAGCTTTTACTCAATCGCCAAGACCCACGGACCACTTATTGTTTCAAGCGTTCCAAGCCGAGCACTAATGGCTACCTCTCACATAGCCAACGCGCCATCCATATCTACGGGTGTAGTGAGCTTACCTCCATGCCAATCGAGTTACCTCCTCTCCCCTGCATTCCGATAGCTCCACGATCCAAGTGCAAGCTTTAAGAAAGCTCCATCCTCAAGCTCCATGCTCCAATCTCCATAGCCGCGAGCAAGACAAGACAAGAGAAGAGAAGATAAGAGAAGAGAAGAAGAGAGGGGAAGATGAAGAGCTTCTCCTCCCTAGTTCCTCACCTTCACACATTCACTCGCTCACACTCTCACACTCCCTCTCTCAAGCACAAGCTCAAGCAAGCAAGAAGAAGAAGAAGAGGAGACCCACTTTTGGCCACACACAAGAATGAGCTTCTCATTCACTTTTCAACTTTATATACAAAACCCTAAATCCCTTTTGGGCAGTCATCCCCTTATCCCATTTTTTACATGGCCGGCCATGGCTTAGAGGCCATTTTTCCCATTGTCTTTCTATCTTCCTAGCTTCCTTTCCACCACCCGCCGTCTATATTTACAAATTGCACGACGGTCTTTAAATTAAACCATGATGCGCTTGTGTTGTGTATTCAACAAAGTCAATTACCCCACTGGCGTCTTTTTCCTTTATTTAGGAATTTTCTGTATTTCTTGTGCTTCAATATTTTTCTTGGCGCGCCTTCGTCTTCCGTTTCTTTTTTGCCTTGGCCTTTGTCTTCTGCTTTAGCTTTTCCAGATTTTCCACCTCATTCATTGTTACGCGAGCGGTGATCGAGAGCAAGCCTCACTCACAACCCAATAACGAGATGTTAAGGAGTGCCGGTTTGGATAATTGACTTTGTTGAATGGACAATACAACCTGAAAATTTTAAATATTTGATAATACACCATAAGCCACATATAAAAACAAGACAAAACACAATGCCTCTTGAAGCTCAAAACAACTAAAAACTCGAATGTGGGTAGAGCATCACACAACCACAACACAATGAAAATACCAACAATTCAAAAACAAATTACTAAGTGAGATATATTTTTGTACCTTAACAATCTTGAGCCGATGCTCCACGCTTTGACATCCAAAGGCTCTGACTTTCAAATTAGCATGACAAGAGCTCACTCTAGCATGCGACCCTCCTTTCTTCTCTCTCACAAAATACAATAGTAATCAAGGGGGAAGGCCCTTAACTCTCCATTCTCATCTCCTTATATAGTTTTCTATCCACACTCACATACATTAGGCTTTTTTCTTTCAGCTTTTGGCTTTTGCTTTTCTACTGCTTTTCACTATTTTCGTTTTTTTATACCTGTTTGCAACTTGTTTGGATCATAACTTCGTTCTTTGAACTCCAAATATAGTAGTTTGGGTACTCAAAACGATTGGAATGTATTTGGTCGACAAGCTAGCGCAGGCAGAATTACGAAAATCCATAAAAAATGGATAAAAATATTGATTTTTGTAAATCACATAATTTTTCTCCATCTTTTATCTGGACAATTTATTCCCTTCCTTGGCCTATTGTTCTTGTGATTGCATACACTTTCAGCACACATGTCCTCTTTTTCTTCAAGAAATGCTCGCTGATGATGTAAAATGTACGACATTTTCCTTTGATCCTTGAGTCTTCAAAATATTCTCTGGATATGAACCTGTTTTTTATGCAGTGTGCCCTAGCAAGAATATGATTTGAAAGAGAACTCTGTGCACAACCATACATGATTTAAGAAAACATGCAATTGATCTATGATATGCAATCAATCAATCCACGCTAGACACAAAATAATGTATGCATTGAAGAATCGTGCCTAGCCTATCTAGAGGTGATTATGCATCATGCAAGATGCAAACAAAATTCCCTTGTTAATTTAGAATTCCTTATCTTCACCTCTCAACTCTCATAAGAAGATATGATATACTCCACTCCACCCATCCAAAATCTCACAATCACTCTAGAAAATGATGGTCCTCAAGATGTTGACCAAATAAGAACAACCCATCTCACAATTGGCGGCATCCTTCATGACCCTCTAACTCACCCAACCT
The DNA here is from genome assembly GCF_053477565.2 of Lygodium microphyllum. Classification (NCBI taxonomy): domain Eukaryota; kingdom Viridiplantae; phylum Streptophyta; class Polypodiopsida; order Schizaeales; family Lygodiaceae; genus Lygodium; species Lygodium microphyllum. The sequence goes on from NC_141143.1 coordinate 164,703,611, forward strand.
CCTTAAACACTCAACCAAAGGTTCCTAACTTTGTGATGAGCATCCCAAATATCGTGCATGCAAGAAATATGTGTGTTCAATGACAGGTGCTCTCTCATGTGTGCATGCATCTAAGATTTACTACATATAGTTGCAGCGGATCTCATACCGTGCTCGTGCTCAATGATGGTGCAAAACATGTATAATCCCAACCCATGGCATGAAAGTATTTGATAAGAACACGAGACGACCCTCGAGTGCAGTGCATCAACAAGTGCAACGTGAAGTGCTCATGAACCCATTATCCCTATGATGTGCAAAAATCTCGACAAGAAAACATACCTAGCTCCTCAATGTTCAGTAGCTATTGACAAACACAAGCTTCATCCTGTTCAAAAAAATACCAAGCTCGACCAAGGCTATCAAGTTTCACACTCAACAAATCAAAAAAAATGACAGAAGCAAATCCTAGGCTAAACAAACAGAAGAAGTCCAACTATGAAATAACAAAAAAAACTGTCACGCAAATAACTAAGCTTGCAAAAATCAAACCTAACTACAGTTTGACTAGGGCTTTTCAGTTTTCAAAAAAACACTTGACATATTTAGCCCTCCCCCTAGTCTGCAAACATTCATATGCAGCAGTTATTTTCATAAAACGATACAACATTTATAAGCCAATCAAAAATTAAATCCAATGATCTATCCACAATCTTCTCAACAAACACAAATGGCACATTTGTCTCAAACGACTCCTTTACAGGTGGACAAAACTTATACATGAAATTCTCATCAAAATTTTTGAGACAATCCTCTCCATCTAAGGAAAATACATCATCCTCAAAATTCTTTAAATCCCAACCATAATCTAAAATCTTCATATCCCACCCATCCTCCCTAGGAAAAACCATGTTATTTTTAGAGTCTCTAAATAAAAATTTGACCCTTTCTTTGTTGCCAATCTCAAATTCATCCACTGATTCATCTACAACTTCTCCTAAAGATAGAATGTAAGGATCTCCCAATTCAATATCCAAATGAAACACAACATCAAAAGGAGTCAACTCCAGACTCATAACACCACAAGAACCAACAATATTCACAAATGGCGTAGCTTCATCATCAATAATACAAGACTCCATCGAGTCTTTCACACACAAAGAGTGGTAAACACCTTCCATAGTATCCTTACAAGAAACCTCATAAGAAACTGAAGAAACTTTCACCTCCACATCATGACGAATAACATCTTCACTATACAACAATTTTGGGTCTAAAACCTCAACCAAAGACTCCTTAACTACCAAATCCCCTACTACCTTGTCACAAACCTCTTCTAACTCTATTTTCTTGATTTTAAACCGCTCTTTCCTCAAATTCTCAATCCTTTTTAAAGCCTTACTTAAATTCTTACTCAAATTCTTACTCAAATTCTCTCTCACATCCTCATCAATGTTACTCTCAATATCCTCAAACCCCCAATCAGAATCATCACAAACTTCATCAAAAACTTCTGGAGAATTCAAAGAAACTACAAGACTATCAAATGAAGTTTTCTCTTCGACATTGTTGCCTAAAACAACCAAACAATCATCCACACAACTTTCAAGGAGTAAGAGATTAGGTCTACTCAAAATAATATCATCAACACCACAAACAAAAGCCTCTCCAGGGCTACTCAAAACATCACCAACCAACTCACAAGACTCATCAGAGTCAACAACACCAACACCAAAATCACAACATGAGTCATAACCTAAAACCTCCATACTCTCTTGATCAACAAACTCATAATCAAACTCACAACAAATCTCCACAAACTCATTAGGCAACAAATTCAAACCCTTAACTTCATCTTGAAAACTTACCGTCTCTAAGCCCTTCCCCTCATGGTCTTCTAACAAACTCAAAAATTCATCCTCAATTCTCTCTTCCTCTTTCAAGCAATCAGATCCATCTATACTATCACCAAGCAAACAAGCTCACTCTCTAAATTGTCTTTACTCTCTTCAACACTGCCATGACTATTAGAATTTTCATCACACCTTCCCTCATCAGAAATATCCAAACTTTCTTGACTCTCATCCTCTCCCAAGGAACATGAGAACTCTTGGTCCTTAAAACAATCTGGTCTCTCATTTTCTTCTTTACAACTCAGATCCATCTCCAGCTCATCTTTATAGTCCGCAAGCTCCAAAGTATCATCAGCCGATCCCTCTTCTTTAGTTAAATCTCTAATCCACTACAAGATATAGACCTTATACCGATGTTTAAAGCGACGAAAATACAAACAACAAAATTTGCCCCCGTCGTCGCAAAAAGCGTCGTTATTGACGATGGCATAGAAACATCGCTATTGGTGTAGCGACGCAACCAATGAATTTGCGATGCACGTAGCGAGGCCAATAGCGACGTGAGCAGTAAATTTGTGATGCAAATAGCGACGGTAACAGGGAAAAAAAAAATTGTGGCAGGGCATACAAAATGAGAGCCATACAAAATAGTTTTTGCACTACTGCATACAAAGCACTTGCAAACAAAAAGAATGTATATTGAAATCATAAAACTGATACATGAAATAAATACATGATCGCATAAAATGCGATTGGTACAATCATGAAAGGATATCAGTAATACATAGAAAATGTCTACATAGATCAGGCGACTAAAAACTAAAGGTGTGTGAGCTCCAAGGATCCAAGGGTGAGCTAAGAATCCTCGTCCCCGGAAAGCTCGTCCCATCGCAAAGGAGCATTGAACGGATTCTGTAGAAAAAGAAACAACATATCAATCCACCATACATTAATGCGTTCAAATATCTCATGGTAACTACGGACAAGAAAGATGAGTGACTTATAGGGCCGCCGCGTCTATACAATCAGTCGATCAATGCATTGAGACCGTGCCTCTCTGCGTATCGAGTCTCAAGGCCTTGCGGATCGCGATTTGTAATGGAGTGCTGCAAAGAAAACAAAATGCTAACTGTTAGAAACATGATTATCAGTACAAACAAAATTTCAAAAAAACAAACAAGCAAAACATAAGAGAAACTTACAAAGTCCTCCAAATATGTCTTGTGGCCGCCACTCCCAAGATGATGGACCACTCCGGCCTCGAATCGTGCCCTCATTGCCTCCCACTGCTGACTCCAACGTCCTGGCGAATCCGTAGCCTCCTCCCTTATTCGGCACCAGTCGTCTGCATCTAACCACTCGGGCTTTGCATCCCCACTCTTGATTGCCTTGTGTGCGTCGGATCGTCTATGTGACATGTATGCATGCATGCAATCCATCATCCAACCCGTAGAGAATCTATCTACTGCGGCTGGCACCGGAAACACCTCGTGCATGGATGCTACTATGTAGTCCTTGCTCCCCTCCAGTATGTTCTTCCAATGATCCAGGACGTTGTGCCGAAAAACTTGTTGGCACAACTCTCTCATGCGAGCCATCACCCTCCTCCCCTCATCATTCATGATGATGGCTCCTGACCTACTATCAACCAGGTATCCATAACCCCTAGGAGTCTGTCTACGATGGGTCCTCTCCCATCTCCGTCCACGCTCTTGGGCATATCCAGGAGACCCCTCTACATCCGGTGTACCAACGGGGGTAATCTCTCTCGGAGTGGAACTCAAAGGGGTGCCACCAAAGGGGGTACCACCAAAAGGGGTGCCACCTGCTGACGGCTACGCAAAAGCTGGAGTAACTAGAGTAGGCGTCCCCACAGGTGTGACAAATCCTGGAGGTGACGCAGCTCCAGCTAAACGACGAGACGGAGACACCACATCCGTGTCTCCACAGGAGCACCCCCCTGATCCCAATGCAGTCCCTCCCTCTGGCCCAAGTCGTGAGCGTTGAGATCATCTGCTCAAAGCTGAAGCATCTGATCGTGCTGAAGTAGATCTAGTAGAGTGCCCTGATGAAGAACGAGACAGCTCCTGGTCTGCCATCTCTCTGAATCTCACGAGCTGGTCTGGAGACATGCGTGCCATCATGTCGTGAAACTCCTCATCGCTCATCCCTCGACTCATCCTGAAAATGTCACCTGCACAGATAAAAAATGGTATTAGAATAATCAATTTAAACTATACAAAGCACAGTAATATAAATCATTTTTGAAAAATCCCTCTTAATATGCATATCTTATGTACCTTTATGAAAGATCTAAACAATGAATTGAGTAATACAATTCTCCAAAAATGAAGTATTCTACGGTCCCATGCTAATCTCCTGACACAACTCTGCATACACTGGAAGGTCGATAGACATGTCACCACAAAAGAACGAGTCTGCCTCATTCTCAAAAAATTCTTGGACTACTGTATTTCCATCATTGTTAGCGGATGTGGGCTCCAAGCTTGCGGTGGCCTCCACCCCTTGTAATATCGACCCCTCTATTTGCATATTTTCTTCATCTATGCTTGGAACATCGCTTTGATCATATACTCTTGCACTTCGAGGAGTTGAAGGTATAACATACCACCATCGAGGTTGTTGGGGGTTTGGATAGAAGATTACCTATTCACAAACACGTACAAAGCGAGTTCAAACCATTGTGACATAAACCATGTCGTATTACAATTAGCAAGCAAATGACTCTATGCACCTGTTCACAATGGGCCGACAACACAAAGGTGTCGCACAAATCCGTCCATTTTTTTTCAGAATCTATTTCGAGAAATCCAGATGGACCTTGTTGAACTGTTGCTCCAGCTCCTTCAAGTACCACTTTGAACCACTGCACATCGAATAGTATCATGGAGAAGCTACGGTAATCCACTGTAATAATACTTTGCAAGTTCCCAAAATACTCCATCTCATCCACAACCGTGTTCAGATCCGTTGCTCGTCGCCGGCTCTCTTGCTCAAACCTTGCCATGACACCACAGTCCATTGTGGAGCGCATTTTGTCAATACGCTCCACGCGAAAATGCCGTCCACACGACCACGCTGCACTATATATTTTGTACTGTATATTGAAACACTCAAATTAGATGTCGCATATAAAATCTAGATACGACATATTCTAAACCCCTCATCACCTTTGGACTACATCCCCTCGAGAACTCCCACTCCTCCATTGAGACCTCTGTCCCTTCGCTGGATGCTACGGTCAAGGATCCATGCAACCATCGTGTTGACATAAACCGCGGCATCTCCTCCATGCCTTCGGGATATCGAATCGATCGATGACGCGTACTGCGTCAGAATTCAGCTCGCGCTTCCTCGCGATCTTGCCTTGCAATCTGGTACTTGGCGAGCCACGTCTCCATGGAGGCATGGTGCAACATACAAAAGCGATTCACCTTCTCTTCCATTGAGGCATCCATTTTTTTTTCTACCCCATTTCCAACCACCACATCTCCAGTCAGTCTATCATCGTCCTTCAGCGTCCATAGCATTTCATTATCTGGTTCCACCGTTGGTAGCCATTGTGAAATATGCACTAACGCCTCTGACACCAACCAACCTTCTGCCATGCTACCTTCTGGACGAGCTCATTGTCACACAAAGCCTTTCAGGGTTTTCATGAAGCACTCCAGGAAGAACATCCATCGCGTATGGATAGGTCCAGCAATCTCCACTTCGTCCACAAGATGCACAAGAAGGTGAACTTGTATCGTGAGCATGCTAGTGGGCAGGTATTTCTCAAAGAGACAGACCTTCTCCACTGCTCCCCGCCTCGTGGACTCAATAGAGGACGTCTTAATATCTTTCTGTGAGATCCATTGCACCAAAGTCGACAACTTGTAAATGGCCCCGCGAATTTCTGGAGTAAGGCATCCTGCGATCACGATCGGTAGGACAAACACCACAAATGAGAAAGTATTATGAATAATGGCCACTTTTCAAATTGCAAAATGCCCAAGCTAATTACAATCCATTTTTTTCACAAACCTGACATATCTTATACCAATCATGGGATTTTAGACCCGACAATTGGTCATCTTTAGAAAATGCGAACCTGAGAGAACGCATCATACCCGTCGGAGTGCGGATAGACTTGATTACTTGCTTCACAATGCACTCTTCTTTGGTGGAAAAAACCCAAGGAGCGCGAGGAAGCTGCACTCCCCCTTCAGCACTTGACTGCGGCCAAAGCGCCTCCATCTTACCTACCTCCTTCAAATCCATTCGTGACCCTATAGTGTCTCTCTTTCCTGTGATGCGGTCCCATAGCAAGCTTCCCACATTCTTGAAAATATGTATGGGATCCAACAAGTGGTTGAACTGTAAGTGGGTCCAATATGGCAACTCTTAGAAAATTGAGAACCGTCGCATTCCATTTGGATGTGATTCCGGGTTTACCATTTTCAGCTCGTACCAACTTGCAGCATTCATATGTGTTGGAGGTCGTCCAAGAAAACCTTCCCTGAGTTCATGATCCTCCGGCAAGAAAGCGGCATGTCCTTGATATACCATCTTCTTCATGGTTCGTGACCTTCGGGAGTCTAACTGTGGCCCACACAATGGACATGCATGATAACCTGAGGTAACTAGACCTATAAGGCGAGCCACGACCTAGTGAATACTTGATTGAATGAAATAAAATATAGATATTACCAGCGCGAGAACAGAGGTCTGCTCATGTGAGCACTCTCCCAATCTCGAAAAGTCATGCATCGTCCACATGAGAATGGCTCTAATGTTGGCTGACCGACGACCATCGCGCCTGCTCATATCTTGCACAGTGATCCCCTTCTCCCACAAAATCTTAAGCTCATCGACTAATGGACGAAGATACACATCCATATTTTTTACTTTGTAGTGGCCCGGGACGAGCAAGCTAAGGATGAGATGTCCTTTCTTTGTAGAAAGCCATGGAGGGATGTTGTAGTTGACAAGCACTATAGACCACACACTGTAAGAAGTCGAGTGCAAACCGAATGGGTTGACACCATCCATGGAGAGACCGAGCCAAAGATTCCTTGGCTCTCGCGCAAAGCCTAAGAAGGTAGAGTCAATGTGGCTCCATGCACTCAAATCTACTGATATTCGTTGAACTCCATCCGTGGACCTATTCTACACATGCCACATTGTCAAGCTTGCCATGTCAGATGTGCAAAACATGTGGTTTATGTGGGGGATGAGCGGAAAGTGTCTAAGAACTTTTTGAGGGATGGTTTTCCCTTGCAAGTCCTGTCAATACCTGTGAGCACCACACTTTAGACATGTCTCCATAGTCTCGTATTCATCTTGAAATAGTATGCTGTCATTGATACATGTATGGATGTTATTGTAGTCCATGCCAAGCTTCCGTAAAACATGTCATGCATCATCACGAGACTCAGGCATGGTATTTGTAGGTGGTAATGTATGATATTTCAATAACCTGAAAAAAATCATAAAACACCTTAAAAAAGCACAAATGTTTGCAATAACACTGTAAAAAAAAAATCAATGAAGCCTATGTGCAAGGTACCTGAATAACTCAGTCACACTCGTATCGCTTCAACCGTATTTTGCTTGCACACTTAAGAGTGCAAGCAATGTCTTCAACCGAGATACTCGGCACCCATCATATAATGGTATGGATACTTCCTCTCTAAGCGGGTCAGATGTCTCAAAATTCATGGGAATCAATGCATCGATCATTGCCTCCATCTCAGGCTCCAAGATTGTAGGTAGGTCGGGAAGGTTGTCTGTCTCCTCTGGCATTGATGGTATAGATGGGCCTTGCGAGTGGTGAATTGGCTCCTGCAATCCATCCATCGCACGTCCACAAACTCTTCTAATTGGCCGCAAAGGGTGCACTCCCCCTTGGGTTGAGACATCACCCCCTGGATAGAAAATTTACCAACAAGACCCAATCTTATTGTGTATGGTTTTCAATTAGCTTGCGAATAGAATGCATGATTGATATTAACTTCAAATTACCGTTTGCTGAAAATCCGCAATCGCCTGATCAATAATCTCAGATTGAAACTCGCCAAATCGTCGTACGTGTTCTATAGACAATCGACGTTTTTGTCTAATTGCCAACTTGCATTGAGAGCAAGGACATGGGACACGCCGATTAAGATACGTCTCACGATCTTGAACAATAAGACCTTGTTTGTTTTCCATCTTATCTACATTACAGCAAACGAGGCTTAAATGGATAGCTTTATGGAGATGTACGTCAAGTTGCAAGTTGACCATAAATCTTGCATTGTACATAGTAGTTGAGAGATTTTTTGATGTTATATCTCGGCCTTGTATCATGCTCAAGGATTTGTTTGTCCCGGTAGATAATTATTCGTTATTGTAAAAAACTACACTAGAGGGCTTTGAGTATAAGTAATCCATTTACGAGCATCATTGAGGATCTCTTAGTCTAATAACAAATCACTCTCAACAAAAAGCATCTTAGAAATGTGATTTTTTTGTCCTAGGATTGCGTATTAAAATTAATGCCATCTATGAAATTTATCGACTATAGTAATAAAATTTATTTCAATCAATTCTACTCATAGTCATAAGACCTGAGATAAAATATCCTATACTCAATTTAAGGGATTCTTCTTCTATAACAATACTTTTGGGCTCATTTTGATGAAGTACCGTAATGACCATTAGCTAGGGTATCATTTTCTTTTAGTCCTTCCATTGACTAGTTGGCATGATTTCTAATTTGTTATGCCTATAAAGTTAATACAAAAACAATGAATTATGCATATCACAATTAGATCCCCTACTTGGACATTATGAAGGACATGACCAATTTTAAGCCATCTTAAAGAGTCACCAATGTACGTGGCCCATGGCAAAGCACATTGCATACCATTATCGATAAGTCTATTTTCGTGAATCTTAAATCTCCTAATTAGACTTTATAAATGGTATGACTAATTTTTAGCCCCCTTAAGGAGTCGATGTAATGGTACCCATAAAAAAAGTAAAGTGGATACCATCCATAATCATGGATATGCTATCATTCCAATATATGTTATCTTTCTCTTTCTCTCCCTCTCCCTCTCCCTCCCTCTCTTTCTCTTTCTCTCGTATTTCCTCTCCCTCTCACAATATATCTTAATACTCTCCAAAAGCAAAAGGGAGAGGGAGAGAGAGAATGCACTCTCCCTCCCTCGCCCTCTCCCTCTCACTCTTTTTCTCTTTCTCTTTCTCTCCCTCTCTCATTTCCTTCCCCTTCCTCTCCCTCTCTTTCTCTCCCTCTCTCTCCCTCTCACTCTCTTTCTCTCTTTCTCTCTCATTTCCTCTCCTAAACAAGCAAAAAAGAAAGTGATTCAAACATTAAACAAGCAAGAGGGAGAGTGAGAGAGAGAATGCACTCTCCCTCCCTCTCCCTCTCCCTCTCCCTCTCTTTCTCTTTCTCTCCCTCTCTCATTTCCTTCCCCTCCCTCTCCCTCTCCCTCTATTTCTCTCTTTCTCTCTCATTTCCTAAATAAGCAAAAAATAAAGTGATTTAAACATTAAACAAGCAAAAGGGAGAGGGAGAGAGACAATGCACTCTCCCTCTCTTTCTCTTTCTCTCCCTCTCTCATTTCCTTCCCCTCCCTCTCCCTCTCCTCTCCCTCTCTTTCTCTCCCTCTCTTTCTCTCTCATTTCCTCTCCTAAACAAGCAAAAAATAAAATGATTTAAACATCAAACAAGCAAAAGGGAGAGGGGGAGAGAGAATGCACTCTCCCTCCCTCTCCCTCTCTTTCTCTTTCTCTCCCTCTCTTATTTCATCCCCCTCCCTCTCCCTCTCTTTCTCTTTCTCTTTCTCTTTCTCTTTCTCTTTCTCTCCCTCTCTCTCCCTCTCCCTCTCCCTCTCCCTCTCCCTCTCTTTCTCTCTTACTCTCTCATTTCCTCTCCTAAACAAGCAAAAAAGAAAGTGATTTAAACATTAAACAAGCAAAAGGGAGAGGGAGAGAGAAAATGCACTCTCCCTCTGCCTCCCTCTCCCTCTCTTTCTCTTTCTCTCCCTCTCTCATTTCCTCCCCCTCCCTCTCCCTCTCCCTCTCCCTCTCTTTCTCTTTCTCTCCCTCCCTCTCCCTCTCCCTCTCTTTCTCTCTCATTTTCTCTCCTAAACAAGCAAAAGAGAGTGATTTAAACCTTAAACAAGCAAAAGAAAGAGAGAGAGAGACTCACTGATGAGATATGGCGAGCGTGGGGCAGCTCCTCTTTGCGATGAAGGCTCCTCCTCTCCTTCGCGAACAACAGCGGCGGCGGCGGCGGCAATGGCGGCAAGTCTTCTTCCTCTCCTTCTCTCACGACGGTCGCTCTCTCCCTCACTCTCGCTCTCAAAACTCACAAGCCGCAAATGCGAAATGAAAACCACGCTCGGTTTTGGCCGCTTTTTTCCCTTGTGGAGAGTCGCTATCTGCGTCGCGAAATAGCGACGCCGCTATCGGCCGTCGCTAATCGACGTCGCTACTAGCTCCAATCCTTGTAGTGATCACTGGACTAGAAGTATTCGTGGTCAATGGGTATGAATTCACACTCCTAGACTCTTTACTCCAATTAGTCAAACAAGTATTTTTCTCCTCAACCACCCTAGGGAGTTTCTCCTCACATACTTCAATTGATTTCTCACAAGTCAACTCATCTCTCCTAAATAGAGAATATAGTATACCTCTCTCAGGATCAGCATAACTAACTCTCTTCTCCTCAAAAACTTTTCTCTCAACTGGCTTTGAACTCAACCTTTCCCTTGGCTCATCAAACCCTAACTCTTTTTTTCTTTTGGTCTTCCTCTCTTGATATTGAGCTATCTCCATCGCTTCCTCAAAAGTCTTAGGGTTTTTTACCTCTAATTTCACTCTCCAATCTTCTAATTTCAACCCATTTACAAAATACATTATCTTCAACATAACTGGGGCTATCTCACCTTCTAAAAATGTTAAACTCCATCGATTCCACAATCTTTCAAACTCCCTAGCAAAATCCTCAACACACGGATCATCTTTTTGAACACAAGTTTCTATTTTCGCCCAAATCTCACTCTGACTTTTTTTAAACCTAGATAGAAAAGCATTTTTAATAGTCTCATAGTCTAAATTTTGTCCCCTAAATTTCAAGCTTCTCTCAAAGTCAAGCAACAAATTTCGTGCTTCTCCCTGCAATTGATACCTAAGAATCTGGAGTTTATCCTCAAGATTAGTCACTCTCCCTATCAAACAACACATCTCTGTTTTTTCTAAAAATCTTTCGAGATCTTCAGTATGATTACCATGGAACTCAGAAAATTCATCAGTCATATTCAACAATTACAAGAAATTAAAAAAAACTCACATTCAAAAATAACAACAATGTCAATTTTGACACTCCTTAGTTGGGGCACCAAGAAAGAGATGTTACGCGAGCGGTGATCGAGAGCAAGACTCACTCACAACCCGATAACGAGATGTTAAGGAGTGCCAGTGGGGTAATTGACTTTGTTGAATGCACAACACAACCTGAAAATTTTAAATATTGGATAATACACCACAAGCCACATATAAAAACAAGACAAAACACAATGCCTCTTGAAGCTCAAAATAACTAAAAACTCGAATGTGGATAGAGCATCACACAACCACAACACAACGAAAATACCAACAATTCGAAAACAAACCAAGTGAGATATATTTTCATACCTTAATAATCTTGAGCCGATGCGCGACGCTTTGACATCCAAAGGCTCTGACTTTCAAATTAGCATGACAAGAGCTCACTCTAGCATGCGACCCTCCTCTCTTCTCTCTCACAAAATACAATAGTAATCAAGGGGGAAGGCCCTTAACTCTTCATTCTCATCTCCTTATATAGTTTTCTATCCACACTCACATGCATTAGGCTTTTTGCTTTCAGCTTTTGGCTTTTGCTTTTCTACTACTTTTAACTATTTTCGTTTTTTTATGCCTGTTTGCAACTTGTTCAGATCATAACTTCATCATTTGAACTCGGAATATAGTAGTTCGGGTACTCAAAACGATTGGAATGTATCTGGTCGACAAGGTAGCGCAGGCAGAATTGCAAAAATCCATCATAAATGGGTAAAAATACTGATTTTTGTAAATCACATCATTTTTCTTCATCTTTTATCTTGGACGATTTATTCCTTTCCTTGGCCTATTGTTTTTCTGATTGCATACACTTTCAGGATACATGTCCTTTTTTTCTTCAAGAAATGCTCACTGATGATGTAAAATGAACGACCTTTTCCTTTGATCCTTGAGTCTTCAAAATATTCTCTGGATATGAACCTATTTTTTATGTAGTGTGCCCTAGCAGGAATATGATTTGAAAGAGAACTCTGTGCACAAACATACATGATTTAAGAAAACATGTAATTGATCTATGATATGCAATCAATCAATCCATGCTACACACAAAATAATATATGCATTGAAGAATTGTGCCTAGCCTATCTAGAGGTGATTGTGCATCATGCAAGATGCAAACAAAATTCCTTGTTAATTTAAAATTCCTTATCTTCACCTCTCAACTCTCATAAGAAGATATGATATACTCCACTCCACCCATCCAAAATCTCACAATCACTCTAGAAAATAATGGTTCACAAGATGTTGACCAAATAAGAACAACCCATCTCACAATTGGCGGCATCCTTCACAACCCTCTAACTCACCCAACCTCCTTAAACACTCAACCAGAGATTCCTAACTTTGTGATGAGCATCCCAAATATCGTGCATGCATGAAATGTGCGTGCTCAATCACACATGCTCTCTCATGTGTGCGTGCATCTAAGATTTACTACATATAGTTGCAGCGGACCTCATACCGTGCTTGTGCTCAATGATGGTGCAAAACCTGCATAATCCCAACCCATGGCATGGAAGTATTTGATAAGAACAGGAGACGACCCTCGAGTGCAGTGCATCAATAAGTGTAACATGAAGTGCTCATGAACCCATTATCCCTGTGATGTGCAAAAATCTTGACAAGAAAATATACCTAGCTCCTCAATGTTCAGTAGCTATTGACAAACACAAGCTTCATCCTATTCAAAAAAATACCAAGCTCGACCAAGGCTATCAAGTTTCACACTCAACAAATCAAACAAAATGACAGAAGCAAATTCTAGGCTAAACAAACACAAGAAGTCCAACTACGAAATAACAAAAAAAACTGTCACGCAAATAACTTAGCTTACAAAAATCAAACCTAACTACAGTTTGACTAGGGCTTTTCAATTTTTAGAAAAACACTTGACATCGTCTAACGGTTAACATTACCCCCCTCCTAGACGAGTGCCAATCCCATGGCACTCACCGTCGTACGTAGCAGGCTTTGGCATGCACTGAAGACGTGGGTGAAAGGGATATCAGTGGTTGCCATGGAGGAGTGTTGGTGGTGCTGTGGAGGAAGATCATTAAGGACACATTGGTGGTCTAGGTGGTTGGTGGTAGGATTGTTAGAGTTGGTGGTAGGGCTGTTCTTTGTTGGGGATGACACTGATGGCCAACACAAGTGTTGGTTTGTTGGGGATTCTACACCTGACGATTCTTGGCGGGCTTGCAGGATGATAAAGGATAAGAATTCAAAGTTGGGTGTCGATGAAAAGTGAATGACACTTTCATTGGAGTCTTGAATACTTGCAATTGAAAAGCTCTTATAGGTGGTCTCTCCCTAGGGGTGGTGCTAGTCTTCTCTATCGTGCACAAGACATAGTTCAATTAGTTTGGGAGACAGGTCAAACTCTAAGCAAGCCGAGAGTATTATCCTGCAGTTAAGGACCCAAACTATATATATATTTCGGTGCAAATATATGTGAGTACTCATGCATACTTAGATATTACGTAGTTAGAGGACCACAAGCTGGTTTCTTGTAACAATGTGTGGATGAAGTAAAGTTGTCCATGTTAAGAAGAATTACATGTGAAGGTGGAGCCCCAAGAGGAACACCAAGGAAAAGGGAATTCTCTTACAAGAAAATCTATCTTGTAACATCAACAAGCTTTTTTATTAGGTTTCATATGATCACAATGAAGAAAAGGACACCAGGCACAACAAATCTTCATGCAGCATCATGTAGATCTCCCACGGATTTGATAGAATCAACCATATTCTTCAATATCTTCACAAAATCCATCAATATAACAAAGAAAGCAAAGGAATACACCATCTTTGAATGGAAATACATCACATAGTATTCATCTTCAATATCTTCATAGTCTTCTCTCTCAATCTCTCATATACAATCACTTTGTTTCAGTAGAATTGGCTATCTCTGACTCTCTCTCTCTCTCTCTCAATAATACATCATATCCTCACTACAATCTCTCATAATCACCCACAATAACCCTTATTAGGTTGTGGATACACCTCCCAAAAGGTGTGTCTGATATGAAGAGTCACCAGAGCCACTATAGTGTCCTTTCATAGCTCACTACTGTCACTTCACTCTAGTCTTTACTTGAGTCTTCAGCAGCTACTTCTTCCACGTGTTTTAGCTCTTTTGCACTTGTATTCACCTCTTTCCAAGGCTAGAAAAATTTCCCAAGCTACACTCTCATCCATCAGAACACATACAGAAGCATACAGAACAATCTACAGAACAGTCACAGTACAGTACCAGAACAGCTATAGTACAGTTACAGAACAGAGACAGAAGCTCTACAGAAGATCTACAGAAGGTTATCAAAACCTCATAACTCATACCAAAACCATTCCAAACTCTCAAAAACTATTCAATAAGCTTTCACAAGATCTCAATCTTCATCAATCATAAATCCATGCTTCATACAGAAGAAAATCAGAACAAAACAGAAGCTATACAGAAGGTATACAGAACCAATCATAACCTATCAGAACATGACCTCTCCACTAATAAACATCATGAACTTCCAAAACATAATCAATATCATGTTAATAACTCGAGAACTGTGCACCGGAACAGGGGTAGGTAAAAAGGAAAAACGGTCAGTTCAGAGGGAGGAACAGGTTTGTAAAATCAAATTGGAAGTCCGATGAACGTAGGGTGTGTTCACATGGCAATTCAACAAAATAAGTGAAAAAGAGAAATGGAGGAGGAACAGCCCCAAGGATGGGGGGACAGTGGATGGGTGGGTGGGGAAGGGACCCCATTAGGGTAAAAGCAAGGCATGGCATAGAGGCATGAGCAAGTTGAGGCATTTGTAGAGGGGTATGCAATGTAGACGCGCAAGGATGTGTCCCACACTTAAAACATTAACAGATAGGGTGAACCGAGCAACAGGGACCTAAGACCACACAACAGACCAACCACGAACATCCCCACACTTAAAACATGACTGTCATTGAGAAACAGGGTGTAGGATTAGAAAAACTTGGCCCATATTGTTGATGATCAAGGTTGATTGTCGATGGCACGTCCGCTGTCATTGTCGACTGCTGCAGGAGGTACCAAGGCATCTCCACAGCACTCCTCCTTTGTGGTAGGGACCACACGGCAGCACCCAGGAAGGTAGCTGGTTGAAGGAATCGCAAGAAATTTGTCGATGATGAGGAAGGTTGCACTCAACTTACAACACTCAGATGGAATGAAAGAACTGTCACTCGCCCTAGGACTAATATCACTCGAGGAATAATGATTAAAACCCATATCTCATACCCGGTTTAGGAATCGACAAGGGGATGGTGCAGAGGGAGTATGCCAGGGTGCACAGTTGATGGTGTATTAGTGCGTCCAACCCATCTGGCATAAGTGCAAGAAGGAAGGCAAGGGAGCCTTACAGTGTAGTGTACAGAACAAGGTGACGTGTCGTGTGATGACGGCAAAGACCCACCCCGTGGGTGCATAGGGAAATGGAAACATACCTGACTCCAAGTGTCGTAATGTCCCTCAATCTCACCTCTCGCCCTCTGTCTCACGCTCGGTTGATAGTTACAGAGGGAAACCATGTCGTGAAACCCATTGATGTAGTCCTCATAGTCACTTGTGCAAAGGTTGTATGCCTTGTGAGCATTTGATGATGCAATTGTGCATCCCGCCCTGTGTCAGCATATGGTGCAAGAAGGAAGGCCAGGGAGCCTTATGGTGCAGTGCACAAAAATAGATCATGCTTTGTGCATTGAGAGGCCCATCCCGTGCATGCAACACTTCATTCACACTTCTCACCTCTCATTTGATTTGAGGAGAAAAGATTGGTCACTCGTCCCACCCTCTGTCTCACACTCTGTTGATAGATACAGGGGGTAACCCATACTCACTTTCCCATCTGGTTAGGATGAAAGCTCGCATCACTCGATTGTTTGTCGATGAAGATCGCATGGTCAGTTGTTGAAGAGGCGTATCCAGGGAGGCACCCATCAAATCGAACGTTGTGTTGGATAGGACATGCCGGCTGCTAGAGGACAGTTAGACACTCTGTAGAGAGACCTAGGATACATCGTACCAAGGGAGGCAGCTTCGAAACTGGATCCTGAGGATATCAATTGATGAATCCACTTTCTGGACTGCTGGGTGTTGCCACCTTTTCCACAGCCAGCTTCCCGCCCAGGGGTGTTTGCCACCTTTTCTTGGAGCGAGGCCTACTATGACAAGGAATTTCTTCCTTTTCTCCCATAATTTTTTTTTTCTTTTTTTGTTTTTTTTTTCTTTTTTTCCTACTCCCAAGGGTGTTTCCACCTTTCCTCGAAGAATAGGTCGGCATGACAGGGACCGAAGTCCTTTTCTCCCATCATGGATATGTATATTTTTTTCTTTTTTTTTCCTTTCAAATTAAGCAAGGGAATGGTAGAAATACCATTTGTCAGAACCCACCTTGCCACTGTCGCTGGTGGAAAATAGAGGATAAGAGATCAAGGCGGGAAGGTGCGGTTGAGGGGACAGAGGGTTGTGTCCACTTCATCAGGAGTGGCTGAAGAACGGCCTCTATTAGAAGTAGCATCATAAGAGTGATAGTGCCACGCCAATGAGGGAAAGGATCAGGTGACCATGATTTTCAAGATCCCCAAGGAGGGAAGTACTTCTTCAGACGATATCCATTGATCAGGAAGGGATCATCAAAGGCATCAACGGTCTGCACTTGGATAGAGCCATTAGGAATGACAACAAGTACCTTATATGGGCCCATCCACCATTGTTGAAGCTTGCTAGGAATCTTGCCAAATCGTGAATCATAGGCTAGGACCAAATCACCTTCTTTGAACTCCTTGTGCTTGATGAAGCTGTCATGGTAAGCCTTACGTTGAGCTTGCGTGGCTTCCATGCACTGTAAAGCCATCCTAGGAGTTTTGTCCAAACATTCCAAGTGCAGGAGACGGCGTTGCAGTGACTCATCATCCCCCAAACGCTCTTTGATAGCAACTCGCAAAGAGGGCAATTCCAGTTCAACAGGGAAAACAGCTTCTGTACCATACACCAGCTGGAAGGGTGTCTGTCCTGTTGCTACTTTATGGAAAGTTCTGTACGCCCAGAGGGCCTCTGTAAGTCGATCATCCCAATCATGACGATGTGCAGCAATCGTTCTTGTCAGAATCGAGCAAAGGATGCGATTGGTGACTTCGACTTGGCCATTGGCTTTGGGGTAGTAAGGAGTGGACTTGTGATGGTGGATCTTATACAGCTTTGTCAACTGTTCCATGACTTCATTAATAAAATGAGTGCCTCTGTCACTTACCAACTCTAAGGGACTACCAAAACGGGTGATGATATTCTCGTACATGAAGAAGGCCACGCTGTTACCATCGTCTCGCTTTAGGGATTTAGCTTCACACCACTTTGTGACATAATCCGTACATACAAGGATGTATCTGTTCTGTTTCCTTCTGTTGGGAGGATCGATCGGACCTAGGAAGTCAATGCCCCACTTCTCAAACGGCTTCAGGGGAAGGATAGGTTGCAGTGGCATGGCACTTGTCTTGGTAGGTTTCCCCATTCTCTAACAAGCATCACATCTTTTACAATAATCATAGGCATCTTTATGAATGGTAGGCCACTAGTATCCTACTAGCAGAGCCTTCCTAGCTGTGGCTTCTCCTGCAAAGTGACCTCCACATGGCTCGTCATGGCAAGCCTTCAAAACAATCCCAATCTCATCTCCTGCAACACATCTTCTGAGCACTTTATCTTTGCCTTTCTTGTTCAATGCACCACCTAACAGGGTGTAGGGGGCTGATTCTAACATAAGCTTCTTCCTTTCTCGATTAGAAATACTAGGAGGGTACTGTTGGGTTGCCAACAGATTGGCAATGTCCGCATACCAGGGGGTTACAATTTCTACCAGGAATAGGGAAGCATCAGGGAGGTCTGGATCATCATGCTCCTCGTGTGCAGTTTGTGGGATACGCGACAGATGATCAGCCAGAACATGGCAACGACCAGGTTTGGTAATTACCTCAAAGTCAAAACTCCTGGAATAGAAGAAGTCATCTCATCATTCTTCCTTTCACATCTGCTTTGTTCATCAAGAAGGACAGGGCCTCATGATCCACATAAAATTTAAAATGGGTAGATAGTAGGTAGTGGTGAAACTTTTCTAGGGCAAACACCATTGCCAAGCACTCCAGCTCTGTCACTGCATAGTTTCGTTCCCTATCAGTGACTTTTCGACTTGCATAATAGATGGGTTGATCCAGCTTCGAGGAGCCCTTCTGGCAGAGAACTGTGCCTAAGCCTTCAATAGATGCATCAGTGTGTACATGGAACTCCTTCGTCCAATCAGGAGATTGTAGAATGGGTGCCTCAATCAGACACTGCTTCAGAGTGGTGAAGGCTTTGTCACATTCTTCTATCCAAACAAACTATGTATCTTTCCTCAGAATCTTGTGCAAGGAGGTTGCCTTTGTTGCAAAATGGGCTATGAACCTTCTATAGTAACCCACGTGGCCTAGGAATCCCCTCAATTGTTTGAGGTTGGTGGGTGCTGTCAGAGCTGCGATCTTTTCGATCTTTGCAGGGTCTGTTGATATCCCTTGTGCAGAGACAATGTGGCCCAACAAAACTCCAAAAGAGACCCCAAAAATGCATTTATCGGGGTTGAGGAAAATCCCATACTCTCGACATCAATCAAAACATTGTTCCAGGTGTCTCCAATGTTCACGGATCAAACTATAGACACAGAAGTCATCCAAATATACCGCAATAAAGTCGTGCAAATGATTTTGGAATGCGGCCATCATGACTCGCTGGAAGGTAGTAGGGGCATTGCAGAGCCCAAATGGCATCACTCGGTAAGCATAGGTCCCCCATTCTCTGGTGAAGGTTGTTTTGGACTGGTCCTCTTCTGCTATTTGGACTTGGTTATATCCGCTGAATCCATCCACGAGGGAATAAAGCTCATGTCCTACCACTATGTCCAACAGTTGGTCTGTGAAAGGAATTGGAAAGTGATTCTTCTTCGTCTTGGAATTCAACTTGCGGAAATCCACACAGATACGAAGCTTGCCATTCTTCTTGAGTACCACCACAATGGGTGAAACCCATTCACTATTTGCCACTGGATAGATGAACTCGGCTTCCAAAATCTTCAGCAGTTCTGCTTTCACCAATATGGAATAATTCAGGTTAATTCGCCTCTATCGTTGCCGTACTGGCTTGGCATCAGGCTCCAAGTCAATATGATGCTGACATATTGTGGGATCAATCCCCTTTAGGTCTTTGTAGGTCCACGCAAACACGTCCAAATTCTCTTTCAACAAGTTGTACAAGGTTGACAACTCCTCTTCTGGGAGGCTGCTACCCACCTTCAAATGGCGTTCAGTGCCGTCTGCATCCACAAAATTTAACTGCCTTTTGCCTTCTACTTCACGGATGAAGGTCCCGTGGACTGCTTCCGGGTACAGATCCGACTCCTTCAAGGGAGTGGTGTCCGCTTCTGATGTCCCACTAGAACCACCTTCTTCTTTTGGTGGAGACTTAGGTTTCCTCTGGAGATGTTGAAATGGGATTAGATCCGTTTCAAGTTTGGTTTCACAATCAGTTACCTCTTGGCTTGAAGACTCATCTTCTGATGACGCATCCAGGAATGTCACATAACAGGAACCTTCTGATGAATGTTGGGTTTGTGAGACTGGTGCTTGTTGGCACAGTGCATCATCATCATCTTTTCTTGGCAAAGGTGGGTGAGGGCGGCATGAGCCACTGCTGAAAGATGGTTTGGTCTTCTTAATCCATTTCTTACAGAGATTTTGCATATGAGAATATCCATTTACCAGACCAAATGGTACCATCGCCATTCTGTCCCACAGCATGAGCTCGTCTGCTTCTGATGCCTCTGGAACTTCTTCTTCATATATTTCCTCTTCGGATGGGATAGACTCTTCCATCTCGCTTTCATAACCTTCTTCTTCCATATCATCTCCTTCCTCTCCTGTCTCTGTCTCTATTTCTGTTTCTGTTTTTGGCTCTATTTTTGTAGGAGCTCTGTAAGAGAATAACAGGTTCTTTGTTTCATCTTCTGCCTCTGTCTCTGGCTCTGCTATGGCTATGTAACAGGAAGAGCAGTACATCCATACTTCTATCTCATTGTCAGAAGTGATTTCAGAAATCATTCCTGGTTCAGGTAGGAAGTATTCACCCATTGATAATGGCTTTGCATCTTTTGGGAGTTGGCGTACAGTATCCAGTGTTAAGGAATGTGCCACTGTTTTCTTGGGAAGGATCTTTTTGACAGCATCTTCTTCTGCTGATGTTCCATCTATAGCCTCCTTAGGGGAATCAGAAGATAATTCCAAGGAGGTGGATCCATGTCCTTTTTGAGAACCATATAGCTTCAGCACCACTTTGTTGGGTCCTCTACTCAAGGTCAAGGTTCCCTTGAACCAATCCGTCCTTGCTCTAGCTTCAAAAAGCCATGATCTGCCTAGTAATAGAGGGTAGGATGTACCATAAGAGTTTGGCTTCACCACCAGATAGGTTAGCCAATAATCTTTTCCAGCCAGTGTAGTCTTCACATATGGGAAAATGCCCAAAGGCTTGATTCTACTCTGATCTGCCAGTCTGATGAGCCAATCGGGTGGGTTGCACACCTTGTAGGCCTAGATCCTTCATTGTCACATCCATCATAATGTTCACTGATGACCCACCATCAATTAGTGCATTTGCAATAAAGCAGTCTTCTATCCACACGCCAGTCTTTGGGGTACCCGGATCTAGGAAGGCATTAGCCGCATCCACTTCTTTTACAAGCTTTGGAGCTTTGTTGGACTTTGTTGCTGTTGACGGAGCAATCCTTAAGCCACATGGTCTTGTCAGTATACTTTTGAACCTTTTTCGGCAACTGGGAGACAACATCAATAATTGTCGGAATGTGAGGTTTGGTTTAAAGGTATCTAGATCTCTGACCAAACCGTATTCCTTAATAGGATCCACTAGCTTCTCTAGCCAGTTAGGGAATGGGGCAACACCCATTTTCATTTTCCTTGTTTCTTCCAACACGGGCATCATGGGGACTTCTTCTGCCACTTGTGGCACTTCCTCCTCTTCTGTCTCCCGAACCTCTGGTCCTGTCTCTGGAACTATCTTTGTAACTCTCTGTAGCACTGTAGTGCTCCGTACGGCACTGTCAGGCTCTGTTCTATTCTGTTCTTCTGGTGGAAGATTGAACTTCACTGTTCTGGCAGGAGGATTATTTTCTTTCTGGATAGGTGATTCCTTCTTCTTTGCACGCGTGATGGCAGCAACTTCCAATTCCGCTAAATGCGAGGTAGGCTCTTGGGCCTTGGCCGAACTATCAGTAGCACTGTTTTTCACTGGGGCTGGGCTTGGAAAGTCTTTTGCAGTGTGGCCTTCTCCTTTGCATCGACTGCATAAGGGCTTGTAATCCAATGACCTTCTGGGATTTGGAAAATTTGGTGAAATGTGTCCCTTTTCTCCGCATCTGTAACACTCCACTTCTGATCTCTGACCACCGCCAAACTGTCTTCCTCTGTAACTTTGGGATGGAAATCTTCTGGGTCCGAAATTAGGACCAAACTCTCTAGGCTTAGGTCCAATAACCTGTGTTGTCATTTTGGATTCAAGCAAGTTGAATCTTGCGTCTTCTTCCTTCCTTCTCCTATCATGCATCTCTTTCAGAGAGCAAATATCCTCTGTATGGTTCTTCCGCAAATAGTAGGAACAGAAGGCTCCAGGGATGGTTGGGTTTCGTGTACATTCAGTGGCTAAATGGCCTGCTTGATGACACTTACCACACCAAGTATTTGACCGCATCACATCTCTTCCTGCTCCTGCAACATTGGATATGCTAGCCGTATTCACTTTCAGCGTCTGTAACTGCTTTGTAATCACATCCATCAACTCCTTTTTTATATTTGCAACTGAGTTGGATAAGTAATCCTTCAAGATTTCTCCTCCTAAGGTACTGGCAGTAGGGTTTTGAGGATTCTCTGTAATCACTGCATAAACAGGTTGGGCTGGTGCAGAGGGGTCTCTGTTCTGATTCTGATTCAGAGCTCCTGTTTGAATTGTTGGCTGTTGGCTCCAATTGGTAGGGTTCCACTGTTGCTGCTGATTCGACATTGGGGAAATTGGTTGGGACCATTGTTGTTGTGGTTGAACCATCATTTGAGGCATTGATTGTGGCCATTCTAGATTTGGTGCACTGTACTGTGATACTAAGGGCATCTATTAGTAGGGGTAAGGGACAGTCCCTGGGATTGCATTTGGTGGGTACATCATTCCTGGCATCAGAGGAGGTAGGACTCCTCTTCCTGGATTCATCGCCAATCTAGCTTCCACTTCATCGTACAGTCTTGCACCTTCTGTTGCAGCTTGCAGTGTGGCTGGTCTTTGCAGCTCCACAAACTTACGGACTTTTGGTTGTAATCCTCTGAGAAACACCCCCTTCTGAATGCCATCATCTAGATTATGGTTAGTTCATCTCTTCAGGATGGATTCCATTCGTGAGACATAAGCTTCTACTCTTTCTCCAGAGGACTAACTTAGGTTCATAAATTCCTCTCGCATCCGCTCTTCAAAACCTTCACGCCTAAATTTAGTGAGGAAGGCCAACTTCAGGTCGTCCCATGTGCCAAAAGTTCTTGCTGCTTGTCTCTCATACCACTGAGACGCCGCGCCCTTGAAAGTGGTGGGGAATAATGCTAACCAATGCTTAGGGGTTTTGGCATTGTTAGCCACACATGCTACCATAAAATATGCTTCATGAAAATTAGGGTCTTCATTGTACTCTCCCTTACAAACTGGCAATGGAACTACATTCACTGGCCTATCATCAATATTTCCAGGATGGATCTGGCTTGGAAGTGGACCTCCAGCAGGAGGAAGAAGGGCTTGATGTGCCATTGGGACTTCTGTAAAGAGTTCCGCAAGGGCATCAAAGGCAGCTTCTGCTGCGAGCTTGTTCTCAGCTTTGATTTTTGCTTTCTCTCTTCTCACGTACCTCTGGACTCGTTCTAATGCTTGCCTCTTTATTGCGTCATTCATCAAGGGGTTAGCTCCACTCTGTTGTTAGTGCTCCATAGAGGGTTAACAGAAGGCTTCAGTCTCTGGAGGACTGTCTTGCCAACATTTCTTTTAGTTCTTCCTTTTCAACGTCTCTGAATTTTTCTTTCATGCCACTACAAAGAGGAAGGTATTCGGTTCTGAAGGTGTCAAAATGCATACGTCTAAGCATTGTGGTGGTGCCATCATCATAGTAATGCCAGCTTCTTCTGATGGTTTCAATAGTGTATGTTGTAAAGAACACTCTATCTACCAACTTCCAGTGGGTTGCTAATTGAACAAATAGAAGATTATCAGTGCACCAAGCATCCCATGTATCTTGCTGTTGAACATCCACAAACAAATTCCAACTCTTTTCCTTCTTGTCTTTGTGAACCTCCACAGACCAAGACTCCTGAAGCTTCTTCACAATCTCCCACTTGATGATGTCTGGAAACTTCTCAATGAATGCCAAATCTTCCATGGATGGTCATTCTCTCTGTTTCTGCTCTTTAGTTTGTTCCCAAATAGTTTGCCACCAAGATGCAAGTTTCTGCTACTTCAACAGGAAGAGAAAACTGTCCACCACATAGAGCATGCATCATAATGGTAATGTGTTTCCGCCATTGTGGGATGAACTTATTGTGGAAAGTGGCTTTGATTATGATAAATTCCAACTCTTCAGTGGAAGAAGGAACTTTATAAACATCCATTGAATTCCTCTCTTCTTGGCAATGCCATTTCCTTCATTTTCAGCCTCTTCTGGTGCTTGTTGATGGCAAGCTTCCCCAGCTGTGCACCTAAAACATGGAGCCCCAAGAGGAACACCAAGGAAAAGGGAATTATCTTGCAAGAAAATCTATCTTGTAACATCAAAAAGATTTTTTATTAGGTTTCATATGATCACAATGAAGAAAAGAACACTAGGCACAACAAATCTTCATGCAGCATCATGTAGATCTCCCACGGATTTGATATAATCAACCATATTCTTCAATATCTTCACAAAATCCATCAATATAACAAATAAAGCAAAGGAATACACCATCTTTGAATGGAAATACATCACATAGTATTCATCTTCAATATCTTCATAGTCTTCTCTCTCAATCTCTCATATACAATCACTTTGTTTCAGTAGAATTGGCTATCTTTGACTCTCTCTCTCTCTCTCTCTCAATAATACATCATATCCTCACTAAAATCTCTCATTATCACCCACAATAATCCTTCTTAGGTCGTGGATACACCTCCCAAAAGGTGTGTCTGATATGAAGAGTCACTAGAGCCACTACAGTGTCCTTTCATAGCTCACTACTGTCACTTCACTCTAGTCTTTACTTGAGTCTTCAGCAGCTACTTATTCCACCTGTTTTAGCTCTTTTGCACTTGTATTCACCTCTTTCCAAGGCTAGAAAACTTTCCCAAGCTACACTCTCATCCATCAAAACACATACAGAAGCATACAAAACAATCTACAGAACAGTCACAGTACAGTACCAGAAGAGCTATAGTACAGTTACAGAACAGAGACAAAAGCTCTACAGAAGATCTACAGAAGGTTACAGAAGGTCATCAAAACCTCATAAATCATACCAAAACCATTCCAAACTCTCAAAAACTATTCAATAAGCTTTCACAAGATCTCAATCTTCATCAATCATCAATCCATGCTTCATACAGAAGAAAATCAGAACAAAACATAAGCTATACAAAAGGTATACAGAGCCAATCAGAACCTATCAGAACATCACCTCTCCACTAATAAACATCATGAACTTCCAAAACATAATAAATATCATCCAAAACACTCTCAAACCACTTCCAAACCAATCAATCATCTCATAAAATCAACCATTCAGCTCTCAAAAACAACAAAAATCAGCCAAAAAACAAGTCATTTCAACACTCAACAGAAGGTGTATGAGACATTGTTTGTATTGTGACTACATGGCGTAGCATAATTGAACACAAGGACACCGCACTTTTGGTAGTTAGGAGCTATGGGACTTGCTTGATGAGGATGGTGTACTTTTCATGGCCATTCGTGCGGTGCTTACCACAATTGATTGCAATGGTATTAAGGCAGAGTGCAAGAGGGAATCGTGCGAATGGGTTAGGGTGACAGCTGTAACCATAGGCGAGACAAGGTCCCTAGGCATGTCCTGCCCTTGATGTGCCCTGAACAATTGTGGGTGATGCTAAAGGGCTAGGGGACTAAGGACGGAGCCGGCCAACCAAGTTAAAGAACATAGAACATCAAGAAGAGGAAAACATGAGATAATATGCCTACAAGGTGAGGAGTCACTATAAAATATCTTTTGGTGCAAAGAGGCCAAATACCAAATTTGTAATCAGAGCCTTTGTCAATGGAATTTGAGATGAGAGGATCTATGAGACCATGGTAGACAACTCATTTTTGGATTGATCCAACATTAACAAAGCTATTTGGATTGACCACTTGCATAGCAAAAGAAGTAAGGAAAGGCCTAAGCTCCCAATAGAATAGAAAAGCTAGAGCTTAGGATGACCCCAGATTTTCTGATTGATTTCATCAAGTAAAAAGTTGAGCTCTCAATTTTTTTTTCTTTTTTTCTTTTCTATTTTCTTTTTTGTTTCATTTTCTTGTTCTTTTTTTCTTTCTTTCTTTCTTTCTTTTTTTGGACTTGCCTGCGTACAACCATTGCAATATGTTGAGGCTATCAACCTTTCAATGGGTTGGGAAATATCAAGCTTCGAAGGCTCAGGAAATGGATATCACAGTGATGATTGTGCTCTAGCCTCGTTATTAGAGAAGCAGTCGTTGAGATGGGGAGATACACTTAAGATATTGCAATCCTCTTTGGAACATGCGATGTTGGTACAATTGGGGCAACAGCTACCATGAGTGCCCAGAGTATAACCCAGAAAGAAGAAGTGGTTAAGATCATGCTTTGGGCCATGCAAGGTGGGCACTCGCATGGATGATTTTTGCTTTTGACAGTGTGGCTTCGTCATGGCTCTTTGTGGGGTTGATAGTCTTGCGGTACCTTGGGTATTGAATACTTTTGCACAAAGACCTACGTCATCCTGCATCCACCTCTCATGAGAGTATAGTTATGGCATATGCCGTAACTATAATAAACCAATGCAATGTAAGGAGACATCACTTATCTGAATTCCATGGTGTTGGCTTAGATACTTATCACCTGCGCTTGATTAGCTTTTTCTTTTTCTAAAGACGTGAAATATATTAAACACAAATATGAAAAGTTTGTACAATTGGGGAATATGTTATCACTTAACCATTTAAAGAAAAAAATTCATGGCCAAGTAGCATTTGATAAGTCTTTTATACAACATGGGGCTACTCTATTTGTATGAGGCGGGGCGATTCTGGGTGGTCGGGCGAGTGAGGCTATGCTGGTGAGGGGCTCTTGTGAGGCTAGGTGGGAAAAATGTTGACCGGGACCTGAATGGTGTAGTCCCTGGCTGCAACTGTTTCCAGAATGCTTTTAAACAATGCGTCAAATTCCTGCTTGTCTCAAGCTGCCCTCTTCTCTTTTGAGCACTTGGTGCTCGAGTGTTTGGTGAGAGCCTACACGACCAGTGTTGCCATGCCCCATGTGCTCTCTTGAGCTTCTATTCCCCTGGCTTGGGGATTTTGTGGCCTACATCTTGGGTGGTGTTGCTTGGGGCCCTATTTCTTTGCATATATTTTAAGGGTAGGTACACAGCGTTCCGGCGAAGGAGCTTGTGCTACATGCTCCCTTCGACGGCAGATACCATCCTTGCAAGCCAGCTGCATTAGGTGCTCCATTTTGGCTATCCTAGGGGGATCTGAAAAATATGAACCAAGGATTAGGCCTTGAGGCAGGATAAAATTATTCACATGGAAGGGTTTATACAGTGGGTTATCAAGCGCATATGATGAGGATGGAAGAGGTGAGGAATGTAGTGTTTGTTGTAAAGGGATGGCCCCTATGATAATGTTCGTTTTGCCTCTAGCCATTAGCAAATCTTGGCTTATGCTAAGTTGCGTGGACTAGTTGTCATGGAGTGGAGCAGGGCTCATCCCTGGAAGGATAGACCGAAAAAGGGGAAAGGTGTATAGAAAGGGATGATGCCCCATCTACACCATCAGATATGTTGGTCACATGACTTCTCAATGTGTGGTGAGAGGAGGACCTGAGGAGCTCAGCCAGTCAAACCCAACTCTTCTCCCTACGTTTGACTATCATTGATTGTGTGTGTTGATCTTATCTATACAGGGTCACAAAAGTCATTGTTTATTTATATACATATTTACTAATCCATATCACTTCATGAGGATAAAAACCAATTGTAGAACTCGGGATTGTATTGGAGTGTGGCACATCCATCCAGTACTCATGGTAGCCTTCTTAATAACATCAGGTATTTTGCAAAGTCAAGTATCATGGTACCTTGTCCGAGTCGCAACATGTAGCTCCTCCTCAGTGAGAACCTTATCAGCTAGAGAGTTCTCTTGGCTAGTTCCAGCTAAGTTCGTACCCCGAATGGCAGTCAGCACTCGAAAGGAATTTGGTGCCACATAGGTTGGGTCTCTTTGAGACCGCCATTTGGCCAATCACTCCTCTGAGACTGTCATAATCTAGGCTCCTAGTTCGGCCATTGCAACGCGGCTTTCAAAACCAATGTTTTTCAAATTGACTTCAACCCTCTGATTGTCGCTTTAGTTGCTCTATCTCTAAGAGATTTGGTTGGCAGAGCACATCATTGAATGTTACAGTTAAGTGTAGTTCGTCGGCTTCCTCGTCAAAGGTGAGTTGCATGCGTTCATGCAGGAGCCTGTCATAGTGCTTGTTAAGATGTTCTTGCTCTTCCCAGGATAGAAAAAATGGCAAGTATTCTCCAAGCTGCTCCTTAGGGAATGCGCCCATGTTCATAAGGACGTACACACGTGCAAACACCTTGAGCTTAGCATCCCACTCAGTTAAGCATTCTGTGACTCTTCTATGTTCAACGAGGGCGTGCTCGGTTGCTATCTAATGCAAGGTTCTAGGAGTTTGCCTAGGCTTTAGCATAGCTAGGGGCTCAAGCCTAAATGAGCAAGATTGGTTAGCGCTAGGATTTCTTATGCTCTCAGGGTTTCCATGTTTCTCCTGAGGCTTTTTTATTGTGTCATGGTTCTCCTTAGATGTGACTGGTATAAATTTGTCACCCTGTTGTGATAGCATTGTATCCACTCTTCATTGGTGAATGCGAGTTCTATTGTCGATGGATTGAGTGTTGAAAGAAACCATCGATGGTAACGGCTGCTTTGATTTTTCAGAGCACACGGATGTGTTTGAGATTTCACCACTATTAGGAGAGACATCAATGGGTTCATTGGTGGATGGTCTCGATGCTTTATTGCTCAGCTCTTCGGCACTCTTGGTTTTAATCTTCTTTGGGTCTTCAGCCACTTGCAACTGCCATTGTTGTTTTCTTTCTTTTCTCTTCTTTTTCTTAGGCAATCGAGGTGTATCCCTTGAAGACTCGGGACCTTAAACTAGGTCAGTCGTTGATGTGCTTCACTGGGCCTTAGCACTATCTTTCTCTAGTGTGTCCTCATGGGGCATAGCTATGGCCTACTGAATAGCCTTGCTAGGTTGTGAGGGTACAAGTGTCTCTCTTTTTGGAGAGTCTAACTCTTCAGCCAATTCCCTTCTGTTTAACTCCTTCAGCCTCGCTGGATTAATTCCAATGGCTTCTCACTCTCTTGAGCATGTCTAGGAAATGGTTTCCTTGCCTGTTTTCCATAATGACAGGCTTCACATACCTTATGCATTTCTGCAACCTTGAATTTAGGCAAACCTGCAACAATATTTTGGGCCTGCATTGATTTAAGTCGCTGTACATTAACATGACCAATGCGTTTATGCCAGATATCAATATCTGCAACTACACCGGTCCCATGTGCAAACATTGCTGCACTCAATTCAGACATGTCTGCATCCAACGTAAACATTCTGCCCTTCTTCTTTCCTTTTGCTATCAAGTGACCTTTATTTTTCATATCCTCAACAAAGCATCCATGAGGATTAAATCTGACCTGCAAGCCCTGCTCAACCATTTGACCAACAGAAACCAGATTCTTGGTGATATTCGGGACATGAAATACATTGGACAGGTATTTCTTTTTCCCATCCTGCATAGACAAAGGAATTTTTCCAATCTGCACAATAGGATGTGCAGTATCATCACCAGTCTCCACAAATCCTAGTTTTTTCATTTTCCTTGCATCCTCCATCCATTCTGCATGACTTGTCATGTGGTTTGATGCACCTGAGTCAACATACCATACATCATTGCTTTCTTCTGCACTTGTCACAGAATTGTTCATGTGCTGCACCATAAACAAATGCTCATTTCTATCATCACCCTGTCTACTAAAAGATGCATAATTTCATTGTTGCAGTTTTCCATTCATGATGTCATTCTGCTTTTTATAGCAGTCCTTAGCCATATGACCCATTTTACCATAGTAGTAGCATTCAATATTACTGTTTGGATTTTGGCCTCTTTGCCATCCACCACGACCTCTTTGGCTCCCCCTACCTCTAGAGTTACCACGTCCTCCTCCATAGGACTGGTTTTCTTGAGTTTGCTGCATATTCTAATTTCTACCACAGCCTCCAAATCGGCCTCCTCTACCTCTGCCTCTACCTCTTCCAGCATTTGAGTAGAATACAGCTTCCTTTGAAGTTCCTCCTGAAGAAGATGCACCACCATTTCTCTGCTCCTCAGAAATTAGAAGAGCAATCAACTCCTCAAAATCAGGAAATCTTTCACGAACTGAAATGGATGTCCGAAACTGTGCATAATCCTTTCCTAGACCATTCAAGGTCACAGAAACTAAATCATCATCTTCCACTGGTGATCCAATGGAAGCAAGTGCATCTGCAATCTTCTTCACCTTCATGTGGTAGTCATTGATGCTCATATTTTCTCTTTGCACATTATGCAACTCTTGCTTGAGCTGCATTTTCCTGGCTTGGGTATTTGTGCTATACATTTTTGACAAAGTATCCCATGCCTCCTTTGGCGTACTTGCATCCTGAATATGCACAATCATAGAGTCTGAAATGCTAATAGATAGCCAGTACATAACTTTCCTGGCTCTCTCATGCCATGCTTTGAATGCCTGCATTTGCTGTTGATTGGGAACATCAGGAAGAACTGGTTCTTCTTCATTTCCGGCAACAAATTCCCAATATCCTTTTCCCATAAGGAAATTCGTCATTCTAAACTTCCATGCTTGGAAGTTGTTCTTGTCAAGATTTTCAGTTACAATCTATGAAAGAGAATCAGACGCCATTACAGAATACTGCAAAAAATTCTGTCACTGCAAAAAACACAGCTTCACCCTCACAAGGGCAAATCTGCAAAACTGGCGAAAGTGGTATTTGACCACACAGTCACCTCCTAGTGACTATTTTGCATAAACAGGAACCAAGGATGATTTTGTAACTCCCAATGTCTCTGCACACAAGCATACAATACAATTTCTATAGTAACTTTTCACCGACCTGTAGAACAGTGGCTGCACAGCATAAAACTGGGCCTTTTCTTGAGTGCGTGCAGAAAACTTTCACCTCCAAAACAGGCCCCGAAATGGCCTCAAATAAAAAAAACAGGGTCGCCATGGGCTAAAGCCCTCTCCCGCAGCATATACTGCCCTCTTGCTTCACCGCGAAGGGCGTGTCAACCTGAGACACTGCACTCTTGCAATTTCCGGCTGTGCTACCTGCAGAGATCTGCTCCCAAAACAGAAAATGAAAGCAACACTGCTCCTCTTACCAGAACACTGCGAGCTTGGCTTGCTTTCTTGAGCTCCTTACCACGAACAAGGCTCTGATACCATGTCAAGGTTGTGGGAGAGAAGGAAGGAGTCTCACTTGAAGCTTTCTTGCTTGCACAATGGGGGAATACACACAAGGGTGGAGGTTGAAAACAGTTTTCCTCTTCTTAGTTGTGTAATCCAAAAAGAACTCAAGTACAAAGAAATAGAAGAACCCTATATATGGGTCTCAAACCAAACTCAACTAACTAAGGTGGCATACTAACTGAGCCACAAACTAGAGTAGATAAGGATAGCTATCATGTAGCTATTATTCATGGGTGGTGTACCAACCGCGTCTCCTATGCGTTGGACAATGGTGTGAACCTTGGTGAAACCAAGGTGATGGTATTTAATATTACACCATAGTACAACTGACAAGTCGGTGACATAAATACACAACGGTCACCCTGGCGTATCACGAGTGGAGCTCGATATCTCAACAGACACGCCCTCCCTCCCACCTCCAAAATTCGCCCCCCCACCCTTCCCCCCTCAACACACACCACAACATGTCGCGACGCCCCTCCCCCATAACACGACACGACGCGACACCCCCCCCAACACACACCACACCATGTCGTGACCTGCCCTCCCCCCACCTCCAAAATTTGCCCCCCCTTCCCCCCTCAACACACACCACACCATGTCGGGACCTGCCGCCCCCCCCACCATGACATCCCCACCCCACCCATAACACGACACGACGTGACGCGCCGCCCCCATGACATCCCCCCATGACACGACACGATGCGACGCGTCCCCCCCCATGATATCCCCACCCCACCCCCCCATGACACGACACAATGCGACGTGCCCCCCCATGACATCCCCCCCACCACCAATGACACGACACGACGCGACGCGCCCCTCCCCCCCCATGACATCCCCACCCCACCCCACCCACCCATGACACGACAGGACGCGACGCGGCCCCCCCCCCCCATGACATCCCCACCTTACCCCCCCTGACACGACACGACGCGACGTGCCCCCCCCCATGACATCCCCCCACCCCCCATTACACGACACGACGTGACGCGCCCCCCCATGACACGACATGACGCAACGCGTCCCCCCCTCCCCCTTCCCCCCTCAACACACACCACACCATGTCGCGACGTGCCGCCCCCCCTCCCCATGACATCCCCACCCCACCACCCCCCACCCATGACACGACACGACGTGACGCGCCCCCCCTCCCCCTTCCCCCCTCAACACACACCACACCATGTCGCGACGTGCCGCCCCCCCTCCCCATGACATCCCCACCCCACCCCCCCCACCCATGACACGACACGACGCAATGAGCCCCCCCTCCCCCATGACATCCCCCCCCAATGGCATCCCCCCCTCCCCGCACCCCACATGACATGACACGATGCGACGTGCCCCCCTCCCCTTAACACACACACCCACCCACCACGACGCCCCCCCCCCCCCCAACAGACAGCACACCATGTCGCGACGCCCCCCCCGCCCCATGACACGATGCGACGCGACGTGCTCCCCTCCCCTTAACACACACACCGACCCACCATGACGCCCCCTCAAAAATCCCCCCCCCCTCAACACACATCACACCACACCACCCCTCCCCCCCTCCAAAATTCGGCCCCCCCCCTTCAAAATTCGCCCCCCCCCCTTTCCCCCACCAACACAGACCACCCCACCCCACCCCTCCCCCCCCTCCAAAATTCGCCCCCCCCCCCCCACCCTTCCCCCCCCTTCAAAATTCGGCCCCCCCCTCCCCCCTTCTCCCCCCCCTCCAAAATTCGGCCCCCCCTTCCCCCCTCAAATAGCCATGTCGCGACGCGCCCTTCCCCCCCCCTCCCCTCCAAATTTCACCCCCCCCCCCCCCCCCCCCCAAAAGAAATTTCGGGCTTTGTAGGTATGCCTTGCCGTTGGAGCCGAAAACACCTATAGGGGAGGTACCCTACTTGAGGCTTGGCTCTCCTTGGGCGCGTCACGGCATGGGGCCGTTGTGCGTGTCGCTTGGGCATGGTTAAGTGGCTCGGGGCTTCCCCCAGGAATAGGAGAGTGGGGATGGTGGGTGCAAACAGTGAGAGTGAGGGGGATGGGTAGTCTTTTTCATGGGGCAAGAGGTGAGTGGGGTGTTGGCCTGAAGTGAAGGGTTTCATGCATGAGCCCTTCCGTAAGCACCAGAAACTTTCAAGTGCCTTGAGGAAAAAGCTCCTTGCCCGTTGGGGGGAGATGTCATGGTGGACTGTGGAACTGTGTCGCATTACCGTGCCGTGTCGCGTTGAGGCGCTGTGCTGAGTTGAGAAACCGTGCCGTGTCGCGTTATGGTGATATGTCATGTTATGGTGCCATGTTGAGGTCCAAGGGGCGTGATAGGCTATGTTTTGTTGCGTTATGGTGCCGAGGCATGTTGTGGTGGTTTTTGGAGTCCGTGACACTTGGTATCAAAGTAGTACCCCCGTGATGCATCGGAGACGTCCGGAGGCGGGGGAGGGGTAAAAAAGGTAAAAATTCGAAAAAAATTTGAAAAATTTGGAAAAAATCATTAAAAAATCAAAAAAATTCAAAAATTCATAAAAATTTCAAAAAATGGAAAAAAGCAAGAAAAGTGGAAAAAAAGTTAAAAATCACCAAAAAGAAGAAGAAAAAGAGCGTAACGAAGCCGAGAAGCTGAGGATTGAAAATTTGTATGCTTCAAAAAACAAGGTTTTGGCACAGTGGTTTGATTGCGAAGATGAACAGAGAATTTTATGGGCTACAAAGGTGAATTGGGTGCAGAAAGGGTACATTTTTTCTAAAGAAGAAGAGCGTGATTCGGAAAATAGATTGGCCAGGGTAAGAGACAAACAAAGCGACATCAAAACACCACTTCGAGCATTGAATGGAAAGATCAATGAATGGGTTGAAGAACATAGGAGCAATACAAGAATTGATTTGCTACTCATAGAGCGGGAGTTAAGAATGGAAATCATTGAAGAGTACGGGGAGGGGGTAGCTGGAGACAAGATGCCAGATGAAAAAGGAAAAGCTGCGAAACCCCAAGTAATTCAAGCGAAGCCATGTATCCAAAAGACAAATCTTAGTGGTAATTTGCCAGATGAAAAGTGTAAAGCTATAAAGCCTCAAGTAACTCGAGAAAAGTCAGATGCTCAAAAGAAGAAATCTAGTAGCAAGAGTGAGGTGAGGGATGACGACGGAAGCGATAGGGATGCTGAGGCTAGAAGTCAGTTGGCTAATGCAAAAAAGCTATTATCTAGTGGAACACTGAGTACAAAAGAATGCAATGCTTTACAACAGGTGGGGTATCTATTGAAGAAGAAGCTGGCGGAGCGTGAAGGTCAATATGAGAAAGGTGCCAGGCTGCGAGAGGCCATGAGCGACTCGGAAGATGAAGATTCAGAGACCGGGAAACCGGATACATATGAAGAGCCATGGTTAGAGGAGAGAATAGATTGGGAAGTCGAATTGAAAATCCGCAAACAGATGATAGAAGAAGCCAATCAAAGGGAAAGAGAAAGGGCCATGTTACATGAAGATTTAGGCCAGTTTGAGGATGCGATGATGGAAGAGGGATGTGAAGGGAGTCACTGGGGTGAAAGAGAAGAGTGGGTGGCAAATGCGCCATACCATAATCATTGTGACAAACCTGAAGGAGATTACATGTATGAGGAGCCGTTTGAAGATCAGTATACTAGATACGAAGATTACATGTGGGAAGATAGAGGACAACAGTTGGAGGGCTATGGAGAACAATCGTTTGATCCAGAGTATGAAGCCAAGTATGCGCATGAAGAGTCAACATGGGAAGAGAAAGACAGCTACTTTCAAGACTATTATGATCAACCTTTCGAACCAGGATATGAAGCAGATGCGGACGAGTGGCAAGGTGGAAATGAGGAGGTCTATGGGCCGTATTATGAAGAGAATGACCACATAGTTGATCTAGAGCAACCAGTATGGGCAAATGAGTCTAGTTTTGTGTTTGATGGAGTGTTGTTGGAGGAGTGCGCGGAAGAGAAGACGACCTGCAGGTCAGAACTATTACCAGAAGGGGTGGTTCTTGAGGAGTGCACATGAAAGGGCGAGGCAAAGGAAGCCGAGCCCCAAGCAGATGATACTTCAGAACAAGCAGTGGAGGGATTGGATGAGGAGATTGAGGATGTTGGCAGGGATGAAGGGGAAGACTCCTATACCTGGAGGGAGGATAAAGAAATCGGGGCAGATATCGAGACTCCTGCACCTGGGGGGAATATAAATAATCCAGGGCAGGTGGAACCATCTTGTGCAAAAGAGCGGGTTGAGCCTGATGATGTTGTTGAAGAGATGGGAGGGAAAGTGGAACGGAGCAGAACGGGGCTAGAGGCCCTTTTATTGAATGAAGAGGCTGATTGGCCAACTCTGGAAGAACTTGTGAGCCGCGAGTATAAACGAATGGCCAAACATGAGGAGCTTGTGGAAGAACTCGTGAGCCGTGAGTCTAAACAAACGGCCAAACAGGACAAGCTCGTGAGCCGCGAGGATAAAGAAATGGCCATGGATGGAGAAAGGATTGAAGGAGAAGACAGGGAACTCGTGAGCCGTGAGTCTAAACGAATGGCCAAACAGGATAAGCTCGTGAGCCACGAGGATAAAGAAACAGCCGTGTGTGGAGAGAAGAGCGGAGGAGAAGGCATGGTACTCATGAGCCGCGAGGATAAGGCACAATACTCGTGAGCCGTGAGGATAAAGAAACGGCCGTGTGTGGAGAAGGAAATGGAGAAGGCATGATACTCGTGAGCCGCGAGGATAAAGAAACGGCCGGATGTGGAGTGGAGAATGGAGAAGGCATAGTACTCCTGAGCCGCGAGGATAAAGAAACGGCCGTGTGTGGAGTGGAGAGTGGAGAAGGCACAATACTCATGAGCCGCGAGGATAAAGAAATGGCCAGATGTGGAGTGGAGAATGGAGAAGGCATAGTACTCGTGAGCCGCGAGGATAAACGAATGGCCGAGTGTAGGGAAGAACAGGATGGAGAGGAGAGGAAGGATACGAAGATGCGGACAAAGGATGAAACCCACGCTGGGGAGTGGGACAAACTCAATGATACTTCAAGACTCAAGGCAAAGGGTGAGATAGCAGAGTCGATCCCGGAGCCCCAACAAACCAAGTCAGCTAGCAGGGGAAGGCATGTAAGCTTCAGCAATGAGCTGCAGGTGTTCTCTCGCAAAACTGATGCGGTCAGAGATTGTGCTCAAGTGGCTGATTACGAGGGAAGCAAGCCCTCATGCAGCAAAGAAAACGGGGGTACTGGGGTGCCCTTGTGTGGACAGATGGCGACGAGTGGATCTTCTAGAATGGGACCCAAGTTGGGGAGGTGCACGAGGCTGGGACCTTGTACTTTGGACGAGGGTGTCTTTCAGGGAGTTCGCTTCAAACTTGAAGTCTACTTGCACGTTCAAGCCTATTCCGGTCTCGGGGCCAAAGGGTTGCAACCTGCTGGGTGACATCATCATGGTTGGATGGCTTCATGATCGAGCCGAGCAAGTTGCGCGGAGGCTTCACCCTCCTGGGGATCAAAGACAAATTCAGCTCAACAAGGAGCCTAGCTCATTTGCCAATGCCAAGTGTGAAGGCTTGGTTCCAACATGTGCCCATAAGTTTTATCTCAGTGGGAGAAGGCCAACGCTCACAGCCAAATAAATGGACTTGGCGGTGAGGGCAAGGCGGTATGCGGCAACCCCGCATTTCAACTTGTGCAAGCTATTATGTACTTACTTGCAAAATCAGGCCATTCAGGGCAATTTCGAGGTGGACACAGCAAGAGAGATGGCCCTCGCGCTGCAAGCTAGACGGCTTGATGGCTTTCATCAAGTCCATCTAACTTACATGCAGGTGACCCAGCTCAATCTAGCCAAGCAGGGCCTCTTAGTGCAAGCCAGCGCAGTATGGCAACCTTTTAGCAATGGCCTTTGCATCATTTGTGCATCACTGAGATAAATCGGGCCGGAGAGGGCCAACATAGAAGGCTTCGGCAAGTGTGTGTGGTCAAGTCGGATCTGGCCAGAGAGGGCTCAAAACGAAGAAGGGTAAAGCACGCGGGGACAAGGGACCTTGCGTGGAGAGCGCACCGACACTCAGCACCACAGGTAAAATCTAAGCGCTTTGCAGGTAAACTCCCGAAGATCCGTGCTAGACAGGGCACTTCAAAAAGGAAAATAAAGACCAAGGACGGCGCGGCTAAGTGGGATCGGGCGTTCCGCGCAAGGCGACAGGCGGTTTTTGCAAAGAGACGATCTACTACTGAAGGAGCCGCAAAGTCCAACATCCCATACACACCACGAAGAACTAAGGCGCAGGGTGGTGGACTACTCCACGCGGGAGCAATGGATAGAGCAAGAAGAGCAAAGAGGTACATGGCCTTACAGTGCATCACCACGACTTCCTCCAACCAGGCTTCATCAGATGATCCGGCTATAAAGAGCCCAACTGAAGAAGGAGCTTGTGACGCCAACACCACACTTTAGCTTTGGGAAGATTCAACCAAGTGAAGGCGTTACAAGGCAGCCTGTAAGTATACTTGAGAGCTTAACTATGTAGGGGCATTCATATAGTTACCTTCACTTTTTTGAATCTAGGTAAGAGGGATGGGTTTATTCTTGTAAATAACAAACTCTTAGTACCTACTCAACTCGAAGTGGGCTTCGAGTTTTTTGTAGGGGGGGTGTGTATAGGGGAGGTACCCTACTCGAGGCTTGTCTCTCCTTGGGCGCGTCGCGGCATGGGGCCGTTGTGCGTGTCGCTTGGGCATGGTTAAGTGGCTCGGGGCTTCCCCCAGGAATAGGTGAGTGGGGATGCTGAGTGCAAACACTGAGAGTGAGGGGGATGGGTAGTCTTTTTCATGGGGCGAGAGGTGAGTGGGGTGTTGGCCCGAAGTGAAGGGTTTCATGCATGAGCCCTTGCATAAGCACCAAAAACTTTCGAGTGCCTTGAGGAAAAAGCTCCTTGCCCGTTGGGGGGAGATGTCATGGTGGACTGTGGAACCGTGTCACGTTACCGTGCCGTGTCGTGCTGAGGCGCCGTGCTGAGTTGAGAAACCGTGCCGTGTCGCGTTATGGTGATATGTCGTGTTATGGTGCCGTGTTGAGGTCCAAGGGGCGTGATAGGCCATGT
The DNA here is from genome assembly GCF_053477565.2 of Lygodium microphyllum. Lineage (NCBI taxonomy): Eukaryota > Viridiplantae > Streptophyta > Polypodiopsida > Schizaeales > Lygodiaceae > Lygodium > Lygodium microphyllum. The sequence continues at coordinate 164,741,862 of NC_141143.1, forward strand.
TTTGCTACGTTATGGTGCCGAGGCATGTTGTGGTGGTTTTTGGAGTCCGTGACAAAACCTATGAGGGTAGTGGTGCTTGCTCCATCGAAACACTCCTTGGAGATCCAAGGGAGGGTGAGGTGAGGCGTATGGTCCTCGCATCCGTCTTGTCCGCGAGGAGTGTCTCTTGAGCAAATGCCATGTATCCCCCGCCGAACGGTTAGGCTCAAGTGACTTGTGGCGATCCTTGCGAGGACATCGCGTCGTGACGGTCAACATGTGCCCACTAGGCGGTGAGGAGCGAAGTGCGGTGCCTTGAACACGTGTCTCGTTTGTGGCGAGATCGTGTTCGAGCTCTATGGTTCTCAATGCTAAC